>NW_017234724.1:22031-25794 GCF_000208745.1 Theobroma cacao
TTTTAAACTCATTTTGAATATGAATTATGTATTTTGTACTTGTATATTACGTTTTAGCCAGTTTTGAAATTTTTGAGAAAAATGACCAAAATACCCTTATGTGGCGAAAAATTTATTTTGATTGTTTTTGATCTAAAATAGTATATATTCTCTAAAAACTCAATATTTAACAATGATTGCTCACAGGAAAGGAAAGAAACTGATATGTAAGCCTTGCGGGGTTCCGGTTGGCATTCCGGATAATGAGTGTCAATCGGGATGTCGAGGCGATTGTCATGGGCCTGAGGCAGGTTCCGGGTCGTGACAGCCTAATTGTCCTTGGCTAATTTAGCTTGATCAGGTAAGGAAAATTTCATTCTTTTGCCTAATGGATTTGTAATGATTTAATTGCTTGGGTTATTATGGTTTGATTGGTTTGGATTTAATTTACAATATTTAATTTAAGCCTCATGACGTAATGCTATAAGATTAATCCAAAAATATTTTTAATACAATGTCCTAAAAGTTTCTAGAGAATGTTTTTAGGATTATGATTGGATTACTTTAGCATAATGCTCTAAAATTTTCATATATTATTTTTAGGTCAAAGAAGATAATACATATAAAGGAATATAAATAAATAAATATATATAAATAATACAATATAAAAATAAAAATATATATAGTTAATTAAGAAAAGAATTTAAATGTAGGAGAATGTTTAATAATGGTGAGTGAAGCCAATATGCAAAACAAAAAAATAGATTGCTAAATGAAATATATATAAATGAATGAAATAAATGGTAAACTAAAGATTTACATATAGATTAAATTAAGTGAAATTGGAAATTATTAGGTTATTAGTGAGGTATTCTTAAATAAAATATAGAAAAGAGCATGGGAAATATTTATGTACATTAAAAAATATATATTTAGTGAATAAAGATAAAAAGTAAAAAAAATATATTATGTCAAGTATCAAAATAATTATAATAAGATAGGCATGAGAATCAAACTTAGAAAATTGACTCTTAAAAGTATTGTCATATTGGCCATAAGCATAATATATAAACACCACTGATGGGATGATTGGCCGGGACGCGAGGAGTCGCAATCCAGGGCTAATTTTCTCTAGGCTCGGAATCGAAATTAGGGCTCTACCAGTATGATGGGAGGGCCTCGATTTTGGGGTTTCGAGATTTTTTTAATAAATAAAATTACTATACAATAAATTAGTCAAACAAAACATAAATATAAATATGGCATACACAAGAGAATAAATGACATATATTTAAGTTGTCCAAAGATAAAAATAAAAATTTGTGAAAACAGCAATACTCATGATAATAAATAAATAGATGAATAACTAAAATAGTTAATGATGGAAAATTCAAAACAATAAATAGGTCTAAAACATGAAATTTAAATATTTTGTGGTATAAAAAATATTTTAAATAGATTAATAAGTGTTATATAAAGGGAATAAGATAGATAAGAGAAAAATGGAATTAAAATATATATACGAAATAAGATATCATGCTATAGATTTTGAATGAAAGATTATTTACATAGAAAAAATTGTTCACCTAAATAACATAGAATTATAGATAATTTATAACATGCCTAATTATAAAAAGGGATATAGAAAAATAGAATCCATAAGAAATAGCAAGGAAGACAATGTTAGAACTTAGAAATAAAAAATAATAATAATAAACTTTACAAGCATAACATATATTTCTATTGCATCATGCATATCATGGCATATAAATATTTTTGTTCACGAGTGTAAGTCTCGATGATGAAATTTTTCGAAAATCTTGCGAAGACGAGATTCTCACGAAAAGTTCCCCAAGTGAAAGGATGTTCCCGAGTCCCACCAGTAAGATGGGAGGGCTTGGGAAACATCTTTGATAAAAAGGTTTTTGCTCGTAATAGGTTTACATTCATTAAAATTTTTTTCTAAAAAACGTACGATAACCCTAATGATGGGATTTATTCGTCAAATTTGTGAAGGTAAATTTCTCGGATAATTCTCTAGGTGAGAGAATATCCCCAGATTCCACTAGTACGATGGGTGGATCCGGGAGAACGTCCTCGATAAAAGGTTATTCATCTGACATCATTTGATTTTTATGCCATGCATTGCATAATGTCTCATGTCCGCATCACACCTTGGATTCGAATAAAATATTTTAATAAAATGAACGATAAAATAAATAAATAATAGCTAAGGAAACATAATAAATGAAATGCCCCAAACTTTGATATGGTGATAAATAAAGTTGGTCGGATGCGAATTGAGGCATAATAAGCAACTTTGGGAACCAAAAAGACAAGATAAAATTTTTTAGAATAAAATAATATTTTATTAATGAAATAATATTAAAATATTAATATTTAGCCGGATGTCGAAATCTGTAAAGCCTGACCTTATAAAATGCTTGTCATGACATACATGTGATGATAGCATGATTGCATGCTAGGAGAGCCCCGAAAAATTTACAAAAGTAGGTATTGTACCTAGAGGTGCAACAAAGTTGATTTAAACATCGAACTAGATCAAATAGGAATTTTAAGGTGAGATTAAGAGCTTCACAGTCCATGGATGACTCAAAATGGTAATTAGGAGTTTAAGGATCAATTTGGAGTCAAACCGGAATTTTCACTATTTAGGGGCAAAATGGTCATTTGCCACCTAGGGACAAAATGAGAATTTTTAGAAAAGATTTTTTGGGCTCCATTTGAATTATTGGAGTATGATTTGAGTATTGGAGTATGATTTGAGGTTGAGAAGTGAAAAAAATGTAATCTCGGTATTTTTTGAAGCATAGGGATAAAATGGTAATTTTGCCATCCTAGGGGTAAAATTGTAATTTTACACACCCGACACTTGTCCAGCACATGGATTGTATCCAATTTTATCATAGATAATTGAAGGGATTTATATGGTGGAGAGAGAAAGCTTAATAGTTAATAAATAAAAATAGGCTAATGATATGGTGACACATGGCATATTTATATCCATTTATTTTTTTTAGCTTTAAAATCAGCAAAAATCAGCCTATTTTCTTCATTATGGTCGGCCAAAGCATGAAGTGAAGAAGAACAAAGAAAGAACAAAACTTAGGTGGGAAAATTGAAGAAAAAGTGTGGGATTTCAAGGGATTAAGCTAATAAAGGTAAAATTTCTTGATTTTGACTTGTGATTTACACTACCCATGCTTTGTTTTTCATTTTCCATTCATGTTTTCATGGTGAATTCATGGTTGGTTAGAATGGGTATGGAGAGAGAATGAAGTTGGATTGATTTGATTCTAAGTTATGTTAGTGTTTTTGATTAGTTTATCATGTCTAGAAACAAATCAACAAGAAAAATTCATTTTTTCTCCCATTACCCATCATTGGCCGAATTTTCTAGGGAGGATATTGTGGCTGAAATTGATGATATTTCATGATATTTGGGACGATATTTGATGTTTGGTGAGGCTAGAAATTAAATGGGAAATTTTGGTGTAAAAATCTGAATTTTTACCTAATAATGACATGTGTGATTATTGACTCGGGACTGAAAAATTGAATCCCATTCACAGTCACTGAGGTAATTTAGGTATAATTGGAGTGTAGAAAGTGAGAAGAATTGATTTGGAGTTAAATTGGAGATTTTAGCTGATTAGGCCGAGTATAGTGTGACTTAGGTCGAATATCACATTTAAGTGATTAATCAGACATTTTGCATCTCATCGCATGCATTCATTTAAATTTAGAGAGCCTGAAATAGTTT
>NW_017234724.1:29011-94990 GCF_000208745.1 Theobroma cacao
AAAAAAAATGTTATGTTATGATTTGGAAATGATTTGTAATCCTTCGTATTTTGATTATTTGATAACTATTGCTCACCGGGGAAGTGCGAAAGCTGATACGAGAGCCTTGCGAGGTTTCGATCGACATTCGAGGTGAAGAATGTTTGTCGAGGCTTCGCGGCGGTTGTCACGGGCTCGATGGGGAGTTTCAGGTCGTGACAATTTAGATTAGTATTAGAGCATGGTTTAAAGATCAGATATTTTGATTTTAAAGCATTGGATTTTAAAGTCTTTGGTTTTAAAGTTGTTTTAAGGAATGTACACTGACACTGCGTGGCCCCAAGTCCAGTTAAGTTAAGATAAGTTAAGTTAAGTTAAGTTAGGTTAGATTGAATAGAATATATGAATCTACATATAGAAATCTACCTACTTTTGAGATGCATAAATAATTAAAAAAATACTATTTGATTGCATATAGGTTTTGAGGTGCACTGGTGACATACACACCATGTCTAGAAGAGGTGGTAGTCTCGACGCCTCTCATAGTATTAGCGAGGGATCGCTAGATTCTATTGCTAGGAGCCGATGGCAGCCCGAACCGAGTAGTCCAAAAAGTGCAGATAGTAATAATATTAATGTAAGCATGAAAGGTTCCCTTTTGAGAGAATCTAAGGAATATGCTAAAGAAAGGGGGAAATTAAGGATAGCCAAATGAGGTATTCGTTCTAGGAAGAGCGTGACAGTAGTCCGACACTTTCCACCAAGCTGTGGGAGCAATGTAAGGGAACAACCAAAAAAGAATAAGGAGAAAGTAACAGTGGTAAGTAAATCCCGTAGGGGGGGTGAACGTTGTACGACATTTTCCTCCCGGTTGTGGAAGAAATGCTGCACCGATAAGTGATGAGGAACGTAGAAGAATATAACAAGCCTGCATTGAAGAACAAAGGAGAAAATCTCAAGAGGAAGAGGATCCATTGATGTGCTCGGATCAGGACAATGAGGAACCTAAAGATGTTTAATACTTTAGTTAAAGTTGTATTATCATAAATCTAGGCAAGTGTCGTTTAAGGGAAAATGTGGTAGTTACCTGTGTAAAGGAGTTAGGAGTGGCTTTTATTTTGTATGACTCGAACGAAATGTAAAATAGCTGTTTAAATAATTAGATATGTAGGGGAATCTTTTAGTATAATAGAGATAAATTGGTAATATAATTATTGAGGAAGGTTATAGAAGGAAGCAATAAGGTTATAAATGACATTCGGAATGGATAATGTGATTACGTTAATGATTGTAATTTAAGCATGAATGGGATTATTCAGTGATGTTATGACACTATGAGGCAATAGTTGGGCCAAATATAACCCAATGAAGTTAAATTATGGAATATGGGGAATATAGAATTTTGATTCAGTAAGGATTGCGAGAATAAAGTGAGGAGGAAGTTGGGCTGTTTTCGTAGTTAATTATACTGAAAGTCAATAAGATTATTGGAGTATAAGACAAAGAAGATAATTGGATAGGGATGACAATAAATTTGAGGAAAGTTTTAGATAGTAAGCAACTTATGTGTGGAGTGGTATATGTATCATAAATTTATTACACTGTATGGAAAGGATGTTTTGAGGTAGAATTTTATGAAGGTTGATAAAGGTCAAAAGATGACATGAGATGAAAGTATTAATCTGGCTTAGTGTGTATGACAAGAAAATAGAAGGTACCTATACTTATGGAACTCATGATATATATCTATAAGGAGAAATGTTTTTGGCCCCATTTGACTTATTGGAGTAAGATTTGACTTATTGGAGTAAGATTTGAGGTTTAGAAGTGAAAAGTTTTAATTTCGGTATAATTTGGAGTAAAAAGGTAAAATGGTAATTTTGCCACCCTAGGGGCAAAATTGTAATTTTCCACCACAAGGATATTTTTCTAGCACATGGTCTTCCTTTATCCTCATTTTGCCCATGACTAATTGTGTGGTGGATATAAAAAGGATTAAAATTTTAAAATTTTAAAAATGAACCAATAAGAAAATGACATGTGTCATACATTTATTATTTTATTGTTTCTTATTAAAAAGGCATAAAATCAGCCCATTTTCTTCATATGGCCAGCCAAGCAAGGAAGAGAGAGAAAGAGAGGAAGAACAAAGGGAAAAACAAGAAAACCTAGGTGGAAAATTCAAAGAAAAAGTGAAGAAATCAAGGAAACAAGCTAGGTAAGTTAGAATTTCTTTAGTTCTCCTTAATACCTAGCTTACCCATGCTTTTGTTCTTGATTTTCATGGTTGAATATTGAGTTATTACGATGAATTCAATTCTGAAAAATGGGTTAAGAGAGAGAAAATTGTTAGATTAATTTGGTTTTAAGTTATGTTAGTGTTTTAAGTTAGTTTAGCATATGTAGAAACAAAACAACAAGAAAAGAATTTATTTTCTCCCACAACCATTAATGGTCAAATTTGTCATATGTTGAGTGAGGATGAATTTGATTTTCATTTTAGGAGAATTGGTTAAGAAATGATGAATTATGAGCCTAGAAAAATAGTGAGAATTTTCGGAGCAAAAATATGAATTTTTACCCACTAGGGGTATTTTCGTAATTTGCTATCGAGACTGATAAATTGAATCTCATTCACAGTCATGGAGGTAATTTAGTTATAATTGGAGTGTAGAAAGTGAGAATAATTGATTTGGAGTTAAATTTAAGATAATAGGCCGAATTAGGTCAACACCGCATTTAAGCGATAGTCGAATAAGTTGTATATCATATCATACATATATACCGAGCCTGAATTGATTTTATAATGGTCAAGCATTGATGTCATGAATTATGTATTATACATTGTGGATAGGTGGTGAGCAAAGTACACTGGTAAAAGTATAGAAATTGTGCTTGGAGACTGGGATTAGGAGTACATCGACTCCTAGAACAGTGAGTGAACTTATTATCGTCTTAATTATCTGGAGTAGTTTTATACAATTGTGTGATTTTATGGAAAATGGGTTTAAATGGTAAATTGCTATGTTTTAAGAGAAATTACGATTTTATAAAGTGATTTTATAAATTTTCTAGAAAAATCGAATACTGGTTTGGAAAATAGAGTAATTGGAGACTGCCTGCTTGTGTTGTAAATTTATGGTTTTAAATTGAATGGCTTATGATAATATATGAGCATGAATGGCTAAACTGATTTTGGTGTTATAATTATTTATACTGTGTATTCAGCCTTGAGAGGCTAGGTTGCGATAAATTGCCACGTCATGCTATAATGAATTTTATTGATTGGTGGAGTATATATTAATTATTCACTGCAGAGGGGGTTCCGTGGACCAGCCTATTAGAGGGGCACGGCAAACTCCATTATATTCTTACCTCGAACGGAGAGGCGCGTAGGGTATCTCCAGGGGTAAAGCTGAGGGTTCACTTCACGCCAAACCACCACGTGAAGGGGAACTCAGCCAACGCCAAGGAACGGCTGTATTTTTCTCAAACGAAAAATATATTTTAAGTGTATACAAAATTTTAACAGCCTTGGCGGACTCGGTTGGATGCCCTGCGCAAGGTATCACCGAGTATGAGTTTTGGCACGAGCCAAAGTTTTAAGAAATTCATAAGGCAAGTTGATTTCTCGATTTATATGGATTGATTTTATTTGGTTGAAATGAACTGAAAGGTAATGAAATTACAGTATGATGACTTATTTTAATTGTCTCCATTTACTCGACTTTAGATAGTTTAGATGGTATCTATTTACTCACTAGGATTTTATAATCTCACCAGCCTCATTTCCTCACATTTCAGGCTCGGGGAATTCCATAGTTAGCTAACTTTGACAAGGACTTTCATTTCGACTCGAATCGGTAAAAGCTGTAGGTTTCCAACTTCCGATGCATTTTGGTTAGAGGTGAGCCCACGTGTCACTGTAAAAGAAATTTTATACTTTGGTTATTTGCTTTATAGTATATATGAATGTAATTAACTTTTACGCTATAAGAATTATGTACCGATAGTTTTACGAAAATTATTTTACAAGAGAATAGTTTATTTTATTGAATATTTTTATTATATTCAAATGGTCAAATTTTCACTTCAAATGAACGTTTTAGATGCTTAATTTTTTTTAAATCATTAAATATATATTTTCGGCTTACCTACTACATTTTTAGCAAGTTTCGAGGTTTTCGACAAAAATGAAGAAAATGCCTCTGTGAGCTAAAAAAAATGTTATGTTATGATTTGAAAATGATTTGTAATCCTTCGTATTTTGATTATTTGATAACTATTGCTCACCGGGGAAGTGCGAAAGCTGATAGAAAAGCCTTGCGAGGTTTCGATCGAAATTCGGGGTGAAGAATGTTTGTCGAGGCTTCGCGGCGGTTGTCACGGGCTCGATAGAAAGTTCCGGGTCGTGACATAGTTTATGATAAATTGACACAATTTATTGAAATTCGTGTCACGTATGATGTATAGGTGGTGAGCCCTTTAACAAGGGTAAAGAGATTGTGCTTGAAGACCGAAAATAGGAGTATATAGAACTCCTAGTACTGTGAGTAACCTTACCATCATTTTCATTATCTAAAGTATGTTTTAATCGGTTTTGGTGAAATTTTAGGTTTATAAACAAAATGAGTTTAAATAAAAATATTTTATAAATTGTCTTGAAATTGAATAATGATTTTGAAAAATAGAGTAATTAGAGACCACTTGTTATATTGTAAATTTATGATTTGAAATCGAATGGCTTATGACAATATTTGCATGATTGGCTGAATTTATATTTGTGTTGAAATGTATGAAATATGTATTTAGCCTTGAAAGGCTGTGAATTACCATGATTTCCATATCATGTTATTGAATTTTATTGTATGGTGGGTTTAGCTTGCTGCAGTGGGCTGATTCTGTGGACCAACCTATTAGAGGGGCATAGAATCCGGATATATATATATATATATATATATGTACCTCGGTCGGAAAAGCGCATAGGGTATCTCCTGAGGTATGGACAGAGTTCACGTCGCGCCGAACCACCTCGTGATGATGAACTTCGCTAACGCCAAGGAATGACTGTGGTTTTCAAACATAAAATATGTTTTATGTGTATACGAAATTTTAACAGCCTTGGCGGGCTCATGTGTACGCCTCTGATCAAGGTGTCATCGAGTACTATTTGATGGCATGAGCCAAATGTTTATGGAAGTCATAAGCTTTAATGAGAAATTAAATGAAATACAATCGTTTACATGGGTTGGGATGAATTTTCAAATTGTGAAATACTTAAAATGATGGGATATTTTAATTGTCTCCTTTTACTCGGCTTTAGCTGATTTAAATGATGTTTGTTTACTCATTGGGATTTTATAATCTCACCACCCTCTTTTTCACCCATTTCAAGCTCAGAGTAGGTTGTAGATAGCTGGTTCCATTGGGGATTTCCATTGGATTTGCGTCTTCCAAATTGTAGGTTCACAGCTTCTTTAATTTTGGTTATTGTGGGCCCACTTGATATTATAAATTTAAATTAATTTAAATACTCCAGTTTATTGCATTACAGTATGAATGAATTTATTTTGTTTTTGCGTTCCAAAAAATATTTACGCATAACTCCAAAATTTCTATTTATAAGAGAATAAAATATTTTATTGAATATTTGTTTTATCTTCTTATTATATTCAAATGTTTACAATTTCATTTTAGATAAAGGTTTTAGATGCCTAAACTTATTTTTAATTGTGAATTATGTGATTGGTACTTGTTTACTACATTTTTAACTGGTTTCAAAATTTTTAGTGGAAAATGACCAAAATGCCCTTGTGAGACAAAAAATTTTATTTTATCAGTTTTAAGTTGGAAATAGCTCAAAATCCTTTAGAACATAAAATTTGGCAACGGTTACTGATTGGGGGGAATGCGAAACTGATATTAAGCCTTGTGGGGTTTCGGTTGGTATTCCGGGAGATGAGTGCCCATCGGGGCACCGCGACGGTTGTCACGGGCTCGAGGGGAGTTCCGGGTCGTGACAATAAATTTAGGGATCGAGGCC
Organism: Theobroma cacao; assembly: GCF_000208745.1. NCBI lineage: Eukaryota > Viridiplantae > Streptophyta > Magnoliopsida > Malvales > Malvaceae > Theobroma > Theobroma cacao. The sequence goes on from NW_017234724.1 coordinate 35,034, forward strand.
TCAATAAGATAATCTAAAATCAAATGGTACCGTTCATGGAACAGGCGTCACGGGGGTGCTAATCCTTCCCTGAGCGTAATCGCACTCCCGAACCTAGTCTTAAAATACGTAGACCAGTTTATGTTTTTCTCGACGGGCTTAAAATTAATTTAAGATTTCGTCAACTAGAATCGAGTTAATAGGTGACCAATCACACCTAGAAAAAAGATTGGTGGCGACTCTTAGTGTTTTCATCACGTCTAACGGTCTGGTTCTTCGACTCGCACGTTACGACAGGGAAGATGCCAGCTAGAGAGAAAAACTGTCACGACCCGGTACTCCCCTCGAGCCCGTGACAACCACCGCGACATCCCAGTAGACATTCGTTACCCGGAGTGCCAATCGGAACCCCGCAAGGCTTTAGTACCATTTTTTTTCATCTCCCCTATGAGTAATCATCGCCAAACCTCGTTTTTGAAGAATTTTAAGCTTTTTCCCTTTCAAAATCGTGGAAAAATAATTTTCGCCTCACAGGGGCGTTTTCGTCATTTTTTCTTAAAATTTTCCGAACCCGACTAAAGATGTAGTAGATGAGTGGAAAACACATATTTCATGATTTAAAATAAATTTGAGTGTCTAAAACATTTATTAAAAATGATATTGCAATCATTTGAATAAAATAAAAATATTCAATAAAATATTCTAATTTCTTGTAAAACAATATTTATGGAGTGATCGATAAATAATTTTTGTAATGTAAAAGCTAAATAAATTCATACGTACTATAATACAGATAACCGGGGTATGAAATTTACTTTACAGTGACTCGTGGGCGCACAAGGAACAAAAGTGCACAAAGGCAATAAACCTACAGTTTTTGGAGTAGTAAAGCCAACTATAATCCTTGACGATATCTGCTATCAACAAGCTACCTTGGGCCTGAAATGGTTGAAAATGAGGGTGGTGAGATTATAAAATCCCGGTGAGTAAACAGATACCATATAAACCATTTAAAGTCTAGTAAATGGAGACAAATAAAACAGTTTAACATATTGAAATTCATCACCTTTCAACTTGTTTCAACCAAATAAAATCAATTCATATAAATCGAGTAATTAACATGGCTTATGAGTATCTTAAAACTTTGGCTCGTGCCAAAATCATTCTCATACCCAGTTATCAGGGATACCTTGGCCGAGGGTTATCCCAAACCGAGTCCGCCAAGGCTGTTAAAAAGTTATGTACGCATAAATCATGTTTTTATTTTGAAAACATAGTCGTTCCTTGACGTTGGCCGAGTTCCCCCTCACGTGGTGGTTTGACGTGAAGTGAACTCTAAAAGTGTTAACCTCAGGAGTTATCCATCCGCGCCTCTCAAACTGAGGTATGAATATAACGGGGTTTACAGTGGCCCTCTAATAGGCTGGTCCACGGAAACCCGCCCACTGCAGTAAGCTAAACCCACCATACAATAAAAATTCAATAGCATGATATGACAATTTTATCATTATCCAGCCTATCAAGGCAAACAATAATTTATACATTTCAACACAAATACCAATTCAGCCATTCATGGCAATATTGTCATAAGCCAATCAATTAGAACCATAAATTCACAATACATCAAATGGTCTCCAATTACTCTATTTGCAAAGTCATCATTCAATTTTAAAAAAATTTTATGAAATCATTTTATTTAAACCCATTTTGTTTATAAAACCTAAAAATTTACCATTTAAACTCATTTTTTATAAAATCACAAAATCGGATAAAAACCACTCTAGATAATTAAGACGATAGTAAGGTTACTCACAGTACTAGGAGTTCGATATACTCCTATTCCCGATCTTCGAGCACACTCTTTTTACCCTTGTTAGAGGGCTCACTACCTATACATCATACGTGACACGAATTTCAATAAATTGTGCCAATTTATCATAAACTATTTCAGGCTCTATAAATCTATATGAATGCACGAAATGTGATGCAAAATGTCCGAATTGCCGTTTAAATATGGTATTCGACCTAATTTGCACTATTCTCGGTGTAATTGGCTAAAACCTCCAATTTAACTCTAAATCGATTTCTTTCACTTTCTACACTCCAATTATACTTAAAATACCTCAATGACTATGAATATGATTCAATTTATCAGTCCGAACCATAAATCGAACATGTCTATACATTAGGTAAAAATTCAGATTTTCATGCTAAAATTTCCCATTAAATTTCTAGCCTCACCAATCATTAAAAACCACCAAAATATCATGAAATATCATCAATTTCAGCCTCAATATCCTCCCTAGAAAATTTGGCCTCTTGTGGGTTTGTGAAGAACAAAGTGATTCCTTGCTAGATTTTCATACTTTCCATTACCAAACAACCAAAAACACTTAATTAGCTTGAAATCTAGCAAAATCAATGCTCAAAACCTCTCCTCTCAAATTCGGCCAGCATGGGTTCATCATGCAAACTTGAGTTCTAAGCATGAAAAATGAAAAAGAAAGCATGGGTAGTGTAAATCACAAGATAAAATCACAAAATTTTACCTTTATTAGCTTAATCCCTTGAAATCCCACACTTTTTCTTCAATTTTCCCACCTAGGGTTTGTGTTCTTTCCTTTCCTTTTCACTTCATGCTTTGGCCAGCCATATGGGTGAGACTAAGAGAGTTTTAAATAGATTTTACAAGGAAATTCTAGAATAATCCAAGCTTGACACATGGCATGTTTCCATTGGTCCATGTGTAATACTTATCCATTAAGCAATCTCTCTCCACCACATAAAATGTTTCAATTATCCACAATGTAAAATGTTAATGGCTGAAATCCATGGGCATGACAAGTGTCAGGTGGTGTAAAATTCCAAAAATTCCCATTTTGTCCTCGGGTGACAAAATTACCATTTTGCCCCTAGAACATGAAAATCATCAAAATTTTTATTTCCTTGTCATTTCACCCATATTTTCATCATTCATTTATGCTTTAGGCCTACTTAAGCCATAATATTGTTTAAAACTTACTTTTATGGGCTTATTGAGAAAATGACGAAAATTACCCTTGATTAGGGATACCGCGTATATTTCTATCTATGAGTCTATAAAGGTCAAGGTCTCACATTCTAAGCATGGAAAATGAAAAAGACAACATGGGTAATGTAAATCACAAGATAAAATCACAAAATTTTACCTTTATTAGCTTAATCGCTTGAAATCCCACACTTTTTTCTTCAATTTTCCCACCTAGGGTTTGTGTTCTTTCCTTTCCTCTTCACTTCATGCTTTGACTGGCCATGTGGGTGAGACTAAGAGAGTTTTAAATAGATTTTACAAGGAAATTCTAGAATAATCCAAGCTTGACACATGGCATGTTTCCATTGGTCCATGTGTAATACTTATCCATTAAGCAATCTCTCTCCACCACATAAAATGTTTCAATTATCCACAATGTAAAATGTTAATGGCTGAAATCCATGGGCATGACAAGTGTTAGGTGGTGTAAAATTCCAAAATTCCAACTTTGCCCCTATAAACTCGTAAAATTACCGTTTTGCCCCTAGGACTCCAAAAATGTCAAAATTTAAAATTTTCACCTCTCAAACTCAAATCATACTCCAATGAGTCAAATGTGATCAAAATCTTTTCTAAAAATTCCCATTTTGTCATCGAGTGACAAAATTACCATTTTGCCCCTAGAACATGAAAATTCCAAATTGACTCTGATTCAGCCCTCGAACTCCAAATCATCATTTTAAGTCATTTTGGGGTTTTAAAATTCTCAATTTCATCTTAAGATCTCTATTTAGACTAGTTCGAGGCTTAATTCAACTTAATAGTACCATTTGGTACAATATCGACTTTTGACGATTTTTCGGGGCTTTCCAAGTATGCAAGCATATTGTCAATCACATGAAGGACATGGCAAGTACTTTATAAGGTCGGGCTTGACAAAAACTAAAACAAAGGAAAATGGGAAGAGAAGAGACAAAAGAAAGTTTATATACTAGGGTTAGGTAGGGGTAAAACGGCACAATTTTAAGGAGGTTGGATTTGGTCCCAAACGACGTAGCTTTGAGAGTTGGAAGGGCAGTGGTTTGTGCACCAAACCGGTACGTTTTAGGAAGAGGATCTGCAGGTCGCAGAGGAAGCGGATTGATTGAAGCGGGCTGGCTGTTTAGGTCAACTTAGCCTAGAAACGTAAACCTTTTACCATTTTCCTTAGATCTTTTGTGGTTTTGGCTAGTTCATTTTAGTTGTCCTTAGGATTATTGTCTAATTATGTAGGATTAGTTTTAGATTATTTTAGCATAATGTTCTAAAATTCTTAGATATTATTTTTAGGTTTAGGAAAATAATACAAATAGAAGAGTATAAACTATATATATGTATAAAAATAATAATAAAAAATGTTTAGGTATGAAAAGAATTTAAATGTTGGAGAATATTCATTAAAGGTATTTAAACTTAGGTAAGTGAAGCATATATGCAAATCAGAAAATAAATTGTCAAATGAAATTTGTTTATAGTGATAGATCGAGAGAGATAAATAGAGATAAAAAATATAAATGAATGAAGTAAATAGATGATTGGCTAAAAATATAGATAGATTAAATAAAATAAATATTGGAAATTATTGAGTTGTTGGTAGGGTATACTTGGGCAAAAATATATAAAGGAATATGTAAAATATGTATATACATTAGATTATAAAAATATGTTTAGTGAATGAGTATAAAAAGGAAAAGGGAATATTACAAAAGGAAATGAATAGAAAATATGTCTTAGAATAAGATAAAATATACATTTATGTAATAATAGGATATAATATTTAGTCACAAGGAACTTTGATGTAGGTTAAAAAATGAGGAGGGAAACATTTGATGTTAAACATTACAAATTAGTAAAGTTAGTCAAATGATAATTATAATAAATCATGTATTAGAATCTACCTTAGAAAATTGAATCTTAAAATACCATAATATTAACTATAGGAATAATGTATAAGTTGTACCAATGATGGGATGTTCATCCGGAACACGAGGAGTGACAATTTCGAAGGAATTTTCCTAGGTTCAGGATTTAAATTAAGACTCCATCAGTAGGATGGGAAGGTCATAATTTTGAAATTATGATATTCTTAATTTTTAATAAACAAAAATTATTATATAATAAATTAGTCAATATATAAATATAAATATAATAAATATAAAAGAACAAATGACATATATTCATTTAAGGTGTCAAAAGATAAATATAAAATTTTGAAAAAATATAATACTCGTGAAATAAATAAATAAAAAATAAAATATTCAATGATAGGAAATTCATAATAGTGAATACACTTAAAGGATAAAAGTTAAATATTTAGTTATATAAAATATATATAATAATAAATTTTTAAGTGTTATAAGAAGGGAATAGGATAGATAACAAAAAGAGAAAGAAGTCGAATCAAAATATATACAACTATGAAATAAGATATCTTACTTAAAGACTATAGAGTTTGGGTAAAAAGAAAATATTAAAATAGATATACACCAAAATAACATAGGAAAATATGTAATTCTAACATACATATTTATAACGAAAAACGATAAAAAAGAGAGAATTTTAAGGAAATAACAAAGAAAATATAGGAGGATTTAGAAGCAAAATAATGAATTTCATAAGTACATCACTCATCATTATTACGTCGTAAATATCATGGCATATAGATATTTATGTATATGAGTATAAGTCCCGATGATGGGAGTTTTCGAAGAATCTTGTGAAGGCGAGTTTTCTTCAGAAAGTTTCCTAGGTGAAAAGATATCATCAGGTCCCACTAGTACGGTGGGAGGGTTTGGAGAATATATTTAATGAAATGGCTTTGGCTCGTAATAGGTCTGCATTTACAGAAATTCTATTTTTGCTAAAACGCGTACAATTACCCTGAAGATGAGATTTATTTGTTAAATTTGCGAAGACAAGTTTCTAGGATAATTTTCTAAGTGATAGAATATCCTTGGATCCCAGCAGCATAATAGGCAGATCCGGAAAATATCCTTAACAAAAGGTTTTTCATCCGATATTATTTGAATTTTATACCATGCATTTCACGAATGCATCATTTACACGTCACACTCATAAAGCTAGATAAAAATATTTTAATAAAATAGGGGATAAAACAAATGAATAATAATTAAGAAAACATAATAAATTTAAGAATTAGGGTTCCAATAGGATAATCTATAATTAAATGATACCGTTCGTGGAACGGACGTCAAGGGAGTGCTAATTCTTTCTCGGACGTAACCGTACTCCCGAACCCAGTCCTAAAATCGTAGACCAGTTTAACATTCTCTCGACGAACTTAAAATTAATTTAAGATCTCTTCGATTAAAATCGAGTTAATAGATGGTCAATCACATATAAAAAAAAAAGTTAGTGATAACTCTTAATTTTTCCCATATCTAGCGGTTGGGTTCCAAGACCGCATGTTACGACAATATGATAAAACTAAAGTTATATCTATTTATTTTCATACCTTTTAGTGTTATATTATCATATTGTGTCTAAAATTATCAGATATAATCTATTCTCACAAAATTAATAAATTATAAGCAATATCGACAATTTTTTTTGTCCATGCGTTTATCTTGTATCTCAATTGCCTCTCATTATTATCATTACAAAACTTGTGCATTTTTTGACGAACATGACAAGACCAATGATGACAAAACAAAATCGACAAAACCTTATATTACCTGCCACGTATGTTATATTTTTCTATTTCTATTTGACATTTTGTTTGACATTTTGTTGAAATTTATATTATATATTTCATAATTACATAATGTACACATTATACAAATAAATCAAATAATAAACTTAAAATCATAAATAAAATCAAAAATAAAAATCAAACAATAAATTATGATTAAGGAAAATGGGATAAAAATCAAGAATTAAGATTAAGTAAAAATAACACATGATTAATTGGCATCATTATTTGAACAGATATCGTGGGGGTGCTAATACCTTCTTTGGGCGTAATCGTATTATCGAATTGATACATTATTTTGTAAACCGGAGCCTATTTCGTTAAAATGAACTTAAAATAAGTTTAAGTAATATTTTAAAGAAATAAACTCAAATAGGTGATCAATCACACCTTATCAAAGAAGATTAGTGACGACTCCATTTCATATCGAGCGATTGAACTCCTGAACTTGCACGTAATAATAATAATTAATTGATTAAGTGTAACATTTTGATCATATTGTATATCAAATGCATAATATATTTACCTCCAATCATTTCAAGTAGAATATATTTTGCTTGATAATATTTAAGACTAAAAAAGAATATATTCCTTGAAAAAGTGTACTTTATTATAATTTTTTCTCTAAAATTTATTTTATTTTTATACCTTTTACCTTGTGATCACTTGTTTAGCCTACCATTCTTATAAGCTTCAGAAATGTTATCATTGCTTTGCTGATTTTCTTCTCTCTCAGTTATCTTTATCAATTATAGAAATGAGTGACTCAAATATAAAAAAAAATCAACATTAATGGGATCTTCAAGAAATTTTGGCTCAATTTCTGGACTGCATTTTTGGCCTAGAAGCATGTTTTTGTTATACTCCGAAGCTCTCCAGAATCATAAAATCAAAAGGATAAATTTTTCTTTATATGATTAATATCTTAAGATCAACCATAAAGTATATATAATCAAATTGAAAATTTTTAAGTTATAAATTGTAAAACTGATTTTTTATTTTAAAGGTAATTTTAAAATTTTTCACATTATTACATACGAAAAATGCCATATCATATTTGCAAACTCATGATGTACCGATGGAAAACAACAAGTGAGACACAGTCCTCTCATCTTATTTAAATTTTATCACGTCAAATAATTTTTGTCTGATATTTCAAACTGGGCGATTATAAAGTGATAGTGAGTAGGCTTGGTAGGCTCTTTGATTTATTTATCAAGCTTCATCTAGTCTTTTTAATTATTTTATATTAAAAAATAAAGGATTGATATATAGTAGCAAGGCATCTCAAATAAAGTAAATCACGTTGCTGTTCAGAGCTAAAAGCAATGTTACTAAGGCATCTGTTTTTCCTTTAGTGGTAACTAGCACGTGGTCACAAACTCTTTTAACATTTTCTGACTTACGATTTTCGTCCGTATGTCTATCATTGCTATCGATTTTGGACTTCATCTCATAACCATGCAATTGAATGAACTTCGGACTTATCGTTTTTGCTTCGTTGCTTCATAAGCATATTGTATAAATAAAAATAATGCATGATAAACACCTGTTACACATAAAGACAAGTGTTAAAACAAGTTACATGCATTGCAACACATCATAAACATATACATTATGCACTTACCAACCAGTACAACAAAGCAAAATGGACATATACATGTCCACGTAGTAAGCTGATGCATGCTTGTCCTAACTTAAAAAAAAAATAGAAAAGAAGCTGGCCCAGCCTTGGGATGAATTATGAATATGAAACGATAATGCATGGCTTCCAGCCTCTATAAATTGAAGTATCAAAGCAAGTAACCGGCATCCAAATCAACACTTATCCAGCAACATTTCACTTAACCATGAAGACCGCAACAGCCGTAGTTTTACTCCTCTTCGCCTTCACATCAAAATCATATTTCTTTGGGGTAGCCAACGCTGCAAACTCTCCTGTGCTTGACACTGATGGTGATGAGCTCCAAACTGGGGTTCAATATTACGTCTTGTCATCGATATCGGGTGCTGGGGGTGGAGGGCTAGCCCTAGGAAGGGCTACAGGTCAAAGCTGCCCAGAAATTGTTGTCCAAAGACGATCCGACCTTGACAATGGTACTCCTGTAATCTTTTCAAATGCGGATAGCAAAGATGATGTTGTCCGCGTATCTACTGATGTAAACATAGAGTTCGTTCCCATCAGAGACAGACTCTGCTCAACGTCAACTGTGTGGAGGCTTGACAATTATGACAACTCGGCAGGCAAATGGTGGGTGACAACTGATGGGGTTAAAGGTGAACCTGGTCCTAACACTTTGTGCAGTTGGTTTAAGATTGAGAAGGCCGGAGTACTCGGTTACAAATTCAGGTTCTGTCCTTCTGTCTGTGATTCGTGCACAACTTTATGCAGCGATATTGGAAGACATTCAGATGATGATGGACAAATACGTTTGGCTCTCAGTGACAATGAATGGGCATGGATGTTTAAGAAAGCAAGTAAGACAATAAAACAAGTTGTTAACGCGAAGCATTAATTTTAAGTTTAATGTACGAAGTGTACGTCCAAAGCAGCAATACTAGCCGGTCGTTACTTTCCACTAAATAAAAGTTAAGTATGTGGTTCCCAGCCCAGTGTTGTAATGCTATGCCTATGTAGTCAGTGTCTTGTTTGAGGGTGGAGATGCTTAAAGGGTGTGTCTTCACAGCCCAGCTTCGTAGTCTTTCAGCTTTATGAATAAATGATTTGCCTCTTGCCTCTTTTATTACCATTATTTTTAGTATTGCTCTGACGACTTCATATAATGCAACCAACAAGAGAAAATTGCTCACAATGAACTTTTTTCATGTTTCTAGTACAAATGCTTTTCTTCGGGGTCTTCATTAAAAGAACATAAATTAAACTTTACATATAAATTTATGCAATTATAAACAGTACTTCTCATCGCAATTATGAACTAATATAATATATATTTGCTACATCATTGATAACTCATTCTGATGTGAAAGAATAATTTGGTTAAATATTAACTTATCATAATATTTTATTCAATAAACTCCACGTACACTCTTTATGGTGCAATCTTTTTTCATATAACATCACGAGGTTATTTTTTTTTTATATAAAACTTTCTGTTTTAGTCGTTTTCTCAAAAAGATTAATAGTGTTAAAGTTTTAATTAGTTTTTTTGTAAGTAGACACATTCTTCTCGTGTGCCCCTCCATTCTTAGCTACTCTGTTCCTTTTCCTGTATATGTTGAAGGAAAAGGAAAATGCAGAGAGATATGGAGTTTGAATTAGAATACAAACTTTGTCAAAATTGTGGAATATTTGTATGAATTGTATTCTTTATGGGACTTAACATAATGAAACTGAAAATATTGATAGAAAAAAAGAAAATCATTTCTTCTCTTTATATGATGCTATTTTTAGACCAACTATGAAGCAAATGAAAAATTTTGGCTGAAAATTTTTTTAAATTAAATACAAAAAGATTAAAACAAAAGTTATATTTGTCTGTTTACAAAAATCTAACTGAAACTTCAACTCGGTTATCCTTTTAGGAATAGAACTTAAAAACATTGTTTATATGCTAAAATATAACCTCAAGATGTTATATGAGAAAAAGTTATACCACAAGCGATAATGTGGAGTTTACTCCATTTTATTATTAGAAAGTATATAAAAGTGATAAATTACATTTATATATAATTTCAATTATAATCATAAGTATAATTAAATTTAAATTTTAAATGAAAACCTTGTTCGATTTAAATTCAAGAACTAATGTCTTTTCTTTTCAACAAAATTTGAAGAATTTTCACATTATTGCACTAAAATAATATCATGTCCTATTTTGCAGACTCATGATGTTCATTTAAAAGCGGTTGGCGAGACAAATATTGCCTATCCATTCAAATCGTATTACCTATGTTAATCAATTTTCATTTATTTACTTGTGAGATTTTGTCTTTATCTTCTCGATTATTGCATGCGATAAATGGATTGAGAGTTGTTGGGAAGCAGTAGCTATAAGTTTGTTATGAATTTATTCAAAGTAGCAGTTCTTGCTGTTACTTGGATGTTTCTGTTAAAGGTTGCCTTTGTTTGAGACTGGATATGTCCTTACTGGGTCTATCTTCACAACCTCTTTCCAACCTTGTGAATAAATAATTTGCTTCTTAGCTGAGTAATATGGAGTATATATTGATAAGCCGACTTTTGCCTTTTCTGCCGTTATGTATTGATTGCAATCATGGGCTTGCGTATTGCAATCCCTCCGGCATTGTTGTCCCTTTTAGTCTGTGAGGTAGGGAAAGGGAGAAAAAAAAGGAAAGAGAAAAGAATAAAATATGGGGAGGTTAATTTATGTTTATGATAAAATGTATTAAGTCGGTATTAATACTAGAGTTAATAATAATACTCTCTTTGTCTCGTAATATATTGTCCTAATTTAACTTTTAATAGTACATTTTTTTAAATTTTGACTTCATGTTATTTTAAATTAAAATATAAAACAAAAAGTTACTGAAAGCTATTACTGAAGAGCGTTTCAAGTATATTTTTATAAATATGTAGTTTAATAAATATCTTATCATGTTTTAATTATACTAGCATTCTTGATTACATGCTTTGTACATAAATATTTACTTCTACATATTTTTTTTAAAATTTAATTTTGAAGTATAAATAAATAAATTTTTTTGTTTGTTAAATTTATAAGTAATTTATTATTAGGAAAGAGACATGAAGTCCAATCAATAAAACCATTAAAACGTAAAAACTTATTTTGATAAAATTCATATCTAATTCAATTAGTAATTAGACACAATTTAAGATATTTTACATTTATTTTTACTTTTATATAAGTTAGGTGGAGTCTCAATTTCAAATCCAAATCTGATTTGCAACGTGAGTGAATTGGCAGCCTTGATGAGATGTCTACAAAGTCAGTTTTCAAGTGGAGGATGGCCAGCCGTTCTCCTTATATTTGGCTGTATCCAATTAGGATAGTTTGAGATTGGTTAAATTATGTAGTTAGTCCATGTACTATATAAAAAGTATAGATTTAGTCTTTATACAATAATTTGTGTGAATTGGGTCTCTCTATTTTGTCAATTTATTAATTTTAGTCTTTAACTCTAATACTATTAAATTTGACCGTTAAGTATGTGAATGTGGTATTTTGACCAAACAGTCATGGCACTAATAGAAATGATGTGACATAATGTTGCAATGGCACAATGCTGATGTGGCTGTTTTTTTTGGGAGAAATCTTAAATAGATTTCCCTTTTCCCTTAAGTAATTCAAATAGAAATCTCAAACTCTTTCAACATTCCTCTCTTTACGACGCCACAGAGCCCATTCAGCCATGGTCATGACGCCCAATGTTTTGTTTCGAGTCCAAATTTTTCTTTCTTTTTTTGATTTGAACTCCTTCAAACAAGCACCTACAACAGCACAAAAAGCACATTACTATGCTCATTAAAAGATACCTAATCAACCTAAAATTAACTAAAAACAAACTACCTAAATATTTAAAACGAAAATTAATATAAACTTTTAAAACGAGACTAATTCATATCAAAACTTAAAGACTTAGCCGCTTTTAATGCTTAAATAGTGACAAAATAATTTTACAACATAGAGTTATCAGTGCCTACAATTTGTTATCAATAAAGTGGTGGCCATTAATCAATTCACTTTCATCCAAGGCTGACAATTATTAGATTGGGCTTTTATAGCAAATGAAATGGTTGATTCGATGCGAAAGAGCAAAAGCGGTGGATTCTTCCTTATGGTCGATTTCAAAAAACCCTTTGATAGTGTCTCATGGGAGAACCTAAACTTTGTAATGCAAAAAGATGGATTCAAAGATAAATAATGGTCATGGATTATGGCCTATATCTCAACTGCCACTATCTTTATTTTGATCAATGGCTCTCCTACCAAGGAAATTAGAATGAAATGAGGGCTTAAGCAAAAAAGTCCACTTTCTCCATTTCTTTATAACTTGATTGCTAAAACTTTTAGTGCATGTTGTCGATTTTGCACACACAAGTATATGTATCGAACAAGTAATATAAACAGTAAGTCTAGAATCGTATTCCATACAGATTTGCTCCAAATTGTTCAAAAAGTACTAAAATTATGACAAATCAATCTTATTCAAGTAACTCAATTACTTAAACAATTAATTAAAAATAAATTTAATCAAAAACCTAAACTAATTAATGAAGACTACAAATTCATTAGAGAAAGGCAATAGATTAAAACCTAAGATTATAATTCAACACTTTATCTGACACCAACTGCTTTTATTATTTACATTTATGGGTGGTTTTGCTAACCTAGAATCTAAACTATGCATAAGTCTCCATTAAGACACTTGTACAAATATCTTCCCTAATTGGCTCACTATATGTTTATACTAACAAATTAAATAAGGTTCATTAAGCTAGTGTTCTAATTTGGCTATGTATGGCATTTAGGCGTATGTCTACCCTAATTGCGAAACAGATCACCTAAGTGACGTGAACATACACTATCAAACCTTAATCCAATCTAAAATTACTTTGTTGAGTCTCAATTAGATTCACAAATTAGTTAATTGTTGGCTAGAAAATCAAAAGCATTAAGAACATATTTGAATAAGCAAAACTAATCCCATTAATAGTAAATAAAAGAGAAGCAAATATCGAATTACATGTTGAAATCCACCATAATCCTAGAAAAGAAAATTAGTTCCTAATATCAAATAAAAACATCATCCAAAGAAAATTAGCAAATAATCCAAGTTTAACAAAATAAGAAAAACACAAAATTAGAAAAAAAAAACTAATTGTTGAAGCTTTTGATCTTAATTCTCCCTCAAATTCCCTTACTTTCTTGCTTTGTTTTTGGCCCTTTTCCTCCAAAATAGTTACTTGTCATCCTCTCATCAAAACCTTTGAAAAAAGTCCCTTAAATACGATCAAAGTAAACCTAATTTCCAAAATCCCACAGAAGAAGTTAATTTTGCAAATGTCTCAGGCACCAGGATGCTACTTCCTTCGCACCATGACCTTCTACTCTTGGGTGGCATTATGGGGACATCAATTCCACTTACGCTGCTACCACACTCTCCTCAATGCCATAGCCTTGGCCTCCTTGGTGCCGTAGCCTTCATTCTATGTGCTGCCTTGTGCAAAACTATAGTAGTCTAGCCTCTTCCCATGTAATTTTCACCTCAATCTGATCCAAATTGGGCAAAGTAGTAAACATCAAAGTTGTAGCCCGATCTCATATCTTTCCATTGGGTCAAGAATCATGTCAATTTGACTTTGGTAACTCCAGTTAACCTTGAAATACTATAGTATATATGAATGAAGTCTTCACCATATTTGTGCGGTTTTCCATCAAATAAACCTTTCTCATCAAATATCTTACAAGAACAATAAGAAAAATCAACAATAACTATTCTTAAAGTAATTTAAAGCAAAATAACATGAAATTAAACTAAAATAACTTAAATTAAACTATTCATCATGTAATTAAATTTAATTGAGAAAAACAACTAATGTATTAAATTCTTACTTAAAATCTCAAAGACCTAGCTACTTAAGCTCCCAAAATGTGTAAAACATAACTCTATATACCAGAGTTATCACACTTCCAAACTTAAGATTTTGCTAGTCCTCAAGCAAAACATAAACTAAAATGCAATAACTTAAATGAAGAAAACACTTAACTAGAAATCAATTGCACCAACTCAATAATCGCCTTTTATATCCTTAAAAGTTAATCCATATTCTCAACTCTAAGCAATACACAAATATTATCAAGCTTCAGTTCAAATGCAAGCTCATCATCATATGGATTTTTGTGTGTGTACAATCTTTTCACATAGAACATCATTCAATCCAGATAAGTTTACGCATGTAAAACTCAAATTAGTATTGAAATTCCATATGTTTGATTTTCAACTCTCTCTCCACTAAAGTAGACTAATACTAAGTTAAGGATCAATGGACTTTATTAAGCTTGTAATGTATTTCTAAGGTCAAGGTAGAATATGGAATAATACATAGCTCAAATCACTGTAAGCACATAGTCATTCTAGGACCCATAACACATTTTTCATCAAATTTTTCTTGTGTTCAACACTCCATTCTTTTTCTTTTTTTTTTCTTCCCTTACTCTTTCTCTCAACTTCACACCCCAAACTTATTTCTTTTATTGAGTAGTGAGATGAATACAATCATATTTTTGTATTTTTCATCACTTTTCATCTTTACTACTTTGTTTACTATCTAGCTCATTATATTTCCTAAATTCACTAATGCACTTTGGAATGAAGGATGCAAAAATAAAGAGTATTTATATAAAGGTTTAGGTTACTGATTAAGTGTTTAAACAAAAAAAAGATGCCATTAGACTCAAAGGAGAATTCTAGCGATAAATATATATCAAAGTTGGCTTGAAAGGCTCAAACGGTTCAAAGATGGTCTAAATCATCTCTTTAACTATGTATAGTGTAAGATTTCACCTCGAGACAGATTCAAACAAATTTTAGAACACAATACATAATTCAAAATTTTATACTAACATAAGCCTTCTCTAGATATGTACAATGAATCTAAAAAAAAGAAATAATGCACAAATTGTAGAAATCTCATCCTAACAATGAAGCTTAGCATAAGAATTTACATAACACTCAACCAATATTCATATGTTTTAAAGAATCAAGATAGAATATAACTAGATTCTCATCATTGGATAGGTAAATTAAAAGAAATTAGCACAATTAAATCTAGCTCAAGTTCTTAAAACATGCATAAATAACTTAACTAACTTAAAAACTAAAACCATAAAGAAAACAAAGCGTAAAAACTGAAAATCCCCCCCCCCCCTCAACTTAAAAATAACATTATCCCTAATGTTATGAAAAGTAAAGAAAAGGAACACTCCCCTGACTAGTAGTTAACCTTTACAAATTATCTTCCTCATCATCTTCATTCTGGTAGTCCACTATGGGATCATTTGGCAAAGGAAGAAAATTGTCCATGTTTATGCCAACATGCTCAGCATGGGCTTGCATCATCTGCTCAATTGACTGCATACATGGCGCATGATGATCCATCCGAAGTTCAAGCCTTTCCATCATCTAAGACATAGAAAAATGCAAAGGTGGTCTTTGTAGTGCTGGATGGTGTGCAGCTGAGGAAAAACTTCCTCCAGCATTTGAATAGTCTTGAGCATAAAATTGGTTCATAATGCTTGCATTTAAAGGAGCTTTAGGATGCAATATTTCTTCACTTTTGTCCCAACTCACGCCCACTTGCTTGCACGAAGCCTTGATCAAGGATGAAACCCAAAGTCCATCACATGGCGGACAAGCAGCTTGAACAATGCTATTAAACACCACTTGACCCATATTAATTGACATTTTGGAAACAATTGCATACAATAAAATAGCTTTATCCCTTTTCATATCACTTAAATGCTTCACAGGAAGTAATCTCATAGCCAAAAAATGATACCATAGCTTGTGATCATTCTTCATGGCACTAGCTTAAAAGACATTAGTATGCCTTTATTCATTTTCCACTTTACACCCTTGTTACAAATTACTCCAAGAACTTCATCCAAATCAATATTTCCAGTCACAAATTGTCCATAATCATCACATTCAATATTAGGTAAGTTATAGAATTGATTAATCGTTTAATAGTTAAAGCATACCTAACATCTTCAGACAAAAACTTGCCTATTTTCATGTTTGGCTGTGTTAGCATAAAATTCTTGAACAATAAATAGTACAGCTGCCTCAAGTTGCTAACAAAATTTCTCCCATTTCTTCTAGTGATGACCCTATGAACAAAACCATAATGGATGGGATAAATATCAAGGTTGTGTTCTAGAATGGGGACTTTTTGCACAAGGGATTATGTATGCTTTATGGTCACCTTGGCAGAAACAAATTTACTGCGATCAAAACAAGTTGCACTACCACTACCTCTAGCTCGCTTCTTGGGTGCCATCAAACACTCAACAAATGTGCAGCAATTAATACTCAATTGGCAACAAAATAGATAGCAACTTTGCAAATTAATCAACATAATGCCACCAAAATCACTAGGGCATAAATATTTCCACTCCCACAATTAATATTCAAGTGTAGAATTTTTTTTCACTAGTCACACTACCTAGTAACCAGTCTCTCATATATTCAATGTAACATCAATGAAAATCAAGCACAAATACTAGAATCTCTAATTAATAACTAACCCATTAATCAACAATCAAAATTGCTTCTCCAAAAGCCATATCAACCTAATAAGAAAAATCTTCAAAAAATCAATTACTTGAATTTTTAGCAAAAAAATTGGTTTATGGATGTGTAGAAATGATTGGCTTGTTGCAAAGGAGTGATTTGGTGCTGAATTTGTGTGTTGTTCGAAGTGATTTTGAGTGGGTGGAGGCTAAAGAGAGAAAATATAAAGGTTCAAAGAGAAAGAAAACCTAGAAAATGAAAGAAGATGGGAAAAATAGGAAAAAAGGTCAGCTTTGAAATTAGGTTTACCTGAATGGGAGTCGCGACACTCTAGCTTTAGCGTATTGTATGGGGGAAGGGCAACACACAACACTGTGGCACCCTCCTCCTAGGTTTTTATATGGGAGAGGACATCTAATACTAAAGCCATTGATGAAATATCAAAGTCACAGAGCAGGAATCTTCGTTCTACCAAACCCATGTCATACATGCTATCATCTTTCCCACAAGGTCAGCACTTGATTTGCTACGGTGGGGTCCAAACTTAGGGCATAAGGTCATGCTCGTAGCCAAAACTGTCAATACTTTACCCAAGATGTGTTCATTCGAACCATAATCATTAAACCAGGGAATGTCTAAACATATTTCAAATTTGAGCCATAAACTTAATAACATAGTCTCCCAAAACTCAAAATCACTTCCATATGTCCATCATTGACAATAACAAATAAAATTCAAACTTTAGTCAAGCCACTCAGCTTGAGTGTAACTTTCCATCAACTTGACACTCCGTGGCTCACATCTTTAACGAAAAATCCATTTAAGGATTAAAAATCAAAGGCTTATTCTCCAAGCCATTCATAACTTCAACAATTTCACTCATGCTCAGGAGCATTTCAGCTCATTGGTCCCAATAGACATTGTTATCATATCTGCCAAAAGATTCGTATCCTTCATCCAAACCACACATGAGTAGCTTAGCATATTTGCAACTGATTACCCTTATTCTCTTCACAATCATCATAACAAACATCCATATTTTTCCCCACAATTCGGAAACTCAAATCATGCTTAATAACAATTTAACTCATTTGTCCCAATAGTTAATATCACCAAATCTACCAAGGTGTCCTGATCTTAATCTAAACTATACTGGACTTATATTCCACTAATTAAATAAATTTCCCTATGGGATATTTTCTTCCATGTCATACACACACAATTTCATAGCTTTTAAAAATCCATAAATGCACTCACATATTTAGTAAGCTTTCAATAGTCCATTCATGTATCCATAATTTACAAAACTTGCTTTCCTTCGCAAGTACCTACTCCAAAACATCAATTCGATCGACACACTCCACACTTCATACTATGCCAAAATCATCTTCTAGGCATATCTAAATATCAAATACTCATATACCTTTATCATGCCATTTAGTACGACCTAGTTCGGCAATCATCTCTAAATATTTATTATTCACAAAACATCAAATTGTACATCTTTTATTGTCAACACCACAATCTATCTCTCTACATTGACTTTATGCATTTCATGGTGCAGTCAATCATGCTAATGAGGTAGACCTTTCACTTTTCCACAGCATCGCCCGCCTTCGCGATTGCAAGGTCAAACACAAAGTCCTATTTAGATAACACACCATATTACCATTGATAATCAAGTCCAACATCCATAAAATTGTCCTTATCAACTAGCGTACCAACTAAATTATTACTTTCCTTACCTCAAGCATGTTTCCTTGTGCCACTTTGGCACTCCAACAAACCAGAATTATTTTAAGTGTAACATCAACACAAAATACCCCTCATAACATAGCTTCAAACATCCAAGCCATTACCAGTGATCAAAGCCACAACTTACCCAACCATCTGGTTCTAATGGTCTTACTAGTCTAATTTCACCCATCATGACCAAAAGTCGTAAGAACACATTCCCGTTAACATCTCTATAAGAGCATCTTGCCCCAAAATCTTCTAAACGATGGTTCATCCCTCAATGTGGCATTTTCACCTAGACCAGAGTAACACCATGTCCAACATTCATATCCCAATGTTCAAAGGGTAGGTTTTACTAAAGACTTGGGAGTTCATGTAGCCTCTTGCTTATAATTCGTACTACAGTCATAAACTATGAGCAAGACTCTACACTAATCTCGACACTTTGTTGACACACATAAGAGAACCTAGGACACCTTAGAAAGTATCTCTAATACCAACTTTGTAATGACCTAAATCCGGAGGTCCGTGACTGGCGCACAAGCCTAGCAGGCAAACCCACTAGATCTGAGCAAGCCTCAGAATCCAAAATCATACACAACAAGCCAAGGGAATTAATAGTCAAATATTATAATAAAATTTGAATATATTAGATCATCCCTGGCTCATAATCCATACAAATATTCAAAGGCCATACATTGGCCATCAAATCGGGTTTGTACATAACAACCATTATACAATTCAAATGGCACATCGTGCTAGACAGATTTACCAATAACCAACTGGGAAAGTGGAAGGCCCATATAGATTTAGCGGAGTGACACATTGGGGGGGAGACTTATCAGATGCCAATTATGTTTCCGTCAAATCAACGACACTTGCCATATGACCCTATATCTTTTTATATCTACACATGGTACAACAGAGAGGTGAGTCATTTAATACTCAGTGAAGGGATATTATCACAACATAATATTTTACATATAAAATATTTTTAGGCCTATCTAGCCGTAAAACTTTTATATTCAAACATTTCCAATTCAAAGGTGCAATGATCATCCTAATATCCTACTTGCACAACTTATCATATCAAGTCCTGCTGGATCATATCTCAACAGCGTATCATATCCACAAATTCCCAAATTCCATATCCTCAAATCAAATCATACCGATTCAAGGCTTATCTTTAAAATTGCTATCATTAAATTAGGCCTCATAGGCACACATTAGTTGTTAAGCCTAACCTTAAAT
This sequence comes from Theobroma cacao, assembly GCF_000208745.1. Lineage (NCBI taxonomy): Eukaryota > Viridiplantae > Streptophyta > Magnoliopsida > Malvales > Malvaceae > Theobroma > Theobroma cacao. The sequence goes on from NW_017234724.1 coordinate 54,998, forward strand.
CTCATTTACAAATAATCACTTATTCTGAAGCATTTTATCAAATATCATTCATAGTGGTCACCACATATTCATATTTCAAATCAGATCATGCCATCATCGATGCATGTTATCATGGTTAAACAAAATCAAATGATTGGTCTTGCTTTGGACATCATTAAATCACGTTCGATGGCCAATCAAAGAAGAAACAAATCATGTGGAGGGCAAAGCCACTGGGCAAATAAACAGATCACACGTGTGACAAAGCAATAGGTGGAGAACAGATCACGCACAGTGTTTGAACAGTTGATAGAGAATCATATCATCGACTGGAGTAATATCCTGACGTCAGCATCACTTAGAGTAATCTCTACTAATTGCATCAAAGCACTACAGGCGGGAATCACAAGTGAGATTAGTACCACTGTCCTTGCTTAACATCATCCCTGCATACACACACATAGTCGCAGGGCGTGGGACTCCACTCCACCTCAAGTTAAATCAACGTTCGAAATTCATCCGTCAGACGAAACACATATCCAAAAATCCAGCCATCATGCTTGTGACATTCGACATCCAAAAGTCCAGCCATCATGCTTGTGACATTCGACATGTCCATATCAAATCATATTCAAATTCAACGAGCTTCGGTCATTTCTATGCTCGGTATAATTCTAAGTGCCTTCAAATCTCTAAGGCATCATTAAAGAAAATATTATCAATTTATAGGCCCTCATACCCTTAATCACACATGGGTATTCATCATATTTAATCATATCAATCATGGCTTAACAATCTTATGCATATCCTCAAATCAACCACAAATACATGGGCATTCATGCATACATCATATTCATAAGCAATCATGGCTCTTCGGCCTCACATATTTAACATCGCCTCATTCACTATGCCATTAACCTAAATACATATCATGCCCATTTACCTAATTGGGCAATCCATTCATCACAATTTGGCACAGTCCTTAATTCATAATTCATATTATACCATGTGCAGGCCTCTTGCTCTAGGTCCTGCATACCTTGGGTTCCAACACATTGACACCATGTGGCTCACCGTATATCACACAAACATAAACTTCCTATTCCAAGTAACAAATTAGTGTAGGCATCCTCATCTAGGCACACAATCATATTTGTTCTCTGATAATTTTATTTTGTGGAATTATTTTATTCCAATTTTGTTATTAAATATTAGCTAAGTCCTTAATTTTTAATTATTATTTATTTATTTTAGTTGTTTTTATAATTAATTTATTTTTAAGTGAGTTATTTTAATTTTATGTTATTCTTTTTAATTTGGTTACTATTTATTAGTTTTTATATTTTTTGTGGAAACTAAAAGAAATTGGGCTTAATTTTGGAAAGTGAGATGTTGAAAGACCCGAAAGTTTGCTTGCATATGCTTTAGTGTTTTGGCCCTAAATTGCACTACAGAAATCCAAATGATGTGATTCTTAGATCATTGGAAAGATAAGAGATAGAGCTACAACTTTTATGCAGATCACTTTACCTAGTTCTGCTTTGAAGATAAAGAAAATTGCATTGAAAATGACTGAACGTACTATACCGGGAATGGAAACTTGTAAAGATTGACAATTGATTTTTAGGCCTCTCATTACACTTTTAAACCCAATTAAACCCTAGGTCAACTTAAGGAAGTATAGGCTAAGTTATTAGTATAAATAGAATAGTTTGAGGAACATTAGGGGAGACAACCTTTGGAGATTCAAGAAGCTAGTTTCATTCAAACGGAGTGCCATGAAAAAGGAGTTGAAAGTTTGGTTACACTTTGTAACGGCATGGTTACTCCCTTCCACTCATATCAATGATGTCATAAGGGATCGCGCAGTGCTTATTTATGCCATTGTCACGCATAAATCTATTGATGTTGGTAAGGTTATCTCTTATGCCATCTTACATACGGGTCACAGTAAATGAGATAGTTTCGGTTTTCTTTCCTTGATCATTGCATTATGTGCGGGAGCTGGTGTGCGATGGAGAGATAAAGAGGAGCTACAACAACCAAAAATTCCCATCACTATAGGCATTCTTAAGCGATTAGAGGAATCTACATCGGTTGCTGGTAGTTCTTCACAAGCCGCACCCCCACCTTCCTAGGCGGCTCCCACACATAGTGTTGCTCAATGGATGAAGCGCATTGATCATAGATTAGACCGTCACGAATGGCAAAATCGGGCAATCGAATGAATGATGAGAGCCTATGCCGAACACATTGGGATGGATATGACTACATTTCCTTCGTTGCCTACAAATTCTGATTCAGATGATGATTTTGGTGGTGACAATGTGGAGAACATGTAGACTACAACTTTGGAGTTAAGGAAGTATCTTTATCCTTTCTCTTTTATTTTCTTTTATCACATTGAGAACAATGTTTGTTCCAAGAGTGGGGGAGTGGTTTAGACTTTTGTTGGTTTATTTTTGTTCATTATGTTTAGTTAGCTTTATTTTAAGATATGTCTTGCATGTTTATTTATGTTTTGCATGTTTATTTTTGAGATAGTTGCACCTCATTCCTGATTATCCTAATCCTAGGATGATATCTTAATTATCTTTTGATTCTTAACTTTTGGGAAGCATATAGTTATGATTTAATTTTATGTGATATTCTTGTGTTAGCTTTATTTTAGAATGTGACTTCCAATAATTTGAGCACTATACTATTTTACTTAGAATTTTTGTGTAATTTAGAGAAAGTTTATGCTGATGAAAAAGTATAGTGACGTTAAGAATTCTAGAATTTGTTTGATTCTCTCTCGAGGGGAAATCTTAAATAACACTTAGGATAGGAAGTGATTAAGGCCATCTTTGGATCGTTTGAGCCTTCTTGAGCTTACCTTATTATATTTATCCTCAGTCACCCCTTTTGACCCTAATTTACCTTTTCTTTGTAATTACACAATTATGTTACCCTTGGCCTGTCTATTTAAATCCAACAATTTGAACCTTTCACCTTTAAGTATTTTAATCTTTCTAAGGAATGATTTGAGCCTAAGAATAAATTGAGGGAGAAAGGTGAAAAAAAAAAAGTGATGGTTGTTAGGAAAATTACCCCTTGTTTATAATTGTCAAAAATAAGTTTAGGGGTTAAAAAAAAAGAAAAGAAAAGAAATAAAGTGTGTTGTACAAAGGAAGGTTTACTTCAAGTTTAGAGGTGTTATACAAAAAAAATTTGAGCTCTTAATATATCCTAGATTGATTAAGTGCTTAAGGTGAATTTGAGCTTAAATATATCCTTTATCATACCTTGACCTTAGCCTTACATTACAAGCTTGATAAAGACCTATTGATCCTTGAATAAATGTTAATCTATATTAGTGGAGAAAGAGATGAAAAGTAAACTTATGAGACCTAGTACTAATCTATGCTTAGATTTGGCATAAACTAATCCGAATTACATGATATTCTTTGTAAGAGAGCATTCACACAAACACAAGAAGTTCATTCGAAAAATAAGTTTTCACTTGAATTGATGCATAATTCAAGGACTAGCTGCATGTTGCCTTAAGTTGGAATTTGAGTTAAGTTCTGCAGAAAAATTGGGAAATCATGCTTTAGTACTTCTATCTCTCGTTCAAGGATTTTTTATGTTCAGTTTTCTTTTTTGTGATTCTCTTTTGCTCGAGGACTAACAAAATCTTAAGTTTGAGGGTGTGATAATTCTATTTTATAGAATTATTTTATTCCAATTTTGTTATTAAATATTAGCTAGGTCCTCAATTTTTAATTATAATTTATTTATTTTTAGTTGTTTTTATAATTAATTTATTTTTAAGTGAGTTATTTTAATTTTATGTTATTCTTTTTAATTTGGTTATTATTTATTGATTTTTATATTTTTGTAGGAATTAAAAGAAACTGGGTTTAATTTTGGAAAATGAGATATTGAAAGACCCAAAAGTCTGCTTACATCTACTTCAGTGTTTTGGTCATAACTCACGTTACAGAACTCCAAATGATGCAATTCTTCAATCATTGAAAAGCTAAGAGACAAAGCTACAACTTTCATGTAGATCACTTTAGCCAATTCTACATTGAAGATAGAGAAACTTGCATCGGAAAATGACTGAATGTACTATACTAGGAATGGAAATTTGTAAAGATTGACAATTGATTTTTGGGCCTCTCATTATACTTTTAAACCCAATTAAACCCTGGGTCAACCTAAAGAAGTATAGGTTAAGTTAATAGTATAAATAGGATAGTTTGAAGAACAGTAGGGGAGACAACCTTTGGAGATTCGAGAAGCTAGAAGTTGAGGTTGAAACTTGAAGATCAAGGCGACAAATATTATTTTGTTTTCTTCCTTGGCTTTTATTTTTCTTGTTACTCTCAATGGTTGAATTTTATACAATGTTATTTGTTTTTGCAATCATGAGCAGCTAATTTTCTTTTTCTAGGATTGCAATTGAACTCACATGTAATTTAAATTTTTAATCTCTTTCTTACTTATCTTCAATGGGAATTGAATTGTTTATTCCAATTTGTTCTTAATGCTTTTAATTGCTTGGCCACCAATTAAATTGATTTAGGAACCTAAACAAACTTGGGAAAGAGAGTTTAGTGTAGACTAAAATTGGGATAGCATATGATCATATTAATTGATTTGCGTATAGGATAGGGATATACCTATAAGCCATATATAGCCAGATTAGAGCTTGAACGTAATGAGTCTGTTTTAATTTCAATTCACATAGGGATATAGTGTTTTGGTTAAAATAGATATTTTTATAAGTTGAATCGGGAGACCTTTATAAATAATTTAGGACTCTAGGTTAGCAATTCAACCCATTGAAACAAGTTAAGAAAGAAAGGTAAGATTTAGATGAAGTGTGAGGGATGTTGTAATCCTAGGCTTGTTTGATTTGATATTTTCTCAAGTTATTATTATTTTGATTTTTCTTGTTGGTTTAAATTTTAGTTAATTAGTTTTAGTTAATCAATTAATTTTGAGTGTTTGGATAAGATTAATTTGTTCTAATTTAGTATTTAATAAAATTTTAGATTAATTCCCTGTAGGATCGATACTCTGTTTGCTTATATACTATTTATTTGATATGTATTCTTGTGTAGTAGAATTTTAACTGACATTCTCTAGCTTGGGCACATAGCTCTAGGCAAACATATATATACATGCACACACACGCACATATATATATATATACACACGCACACACATACATATCAATTCTCTACCTTAGGCATACACACAACATTTAAGTACCATGGTAGCAAATACATTATGCAAAATGCATCACATGCACTTAATTAAATCCCACTCACCTTGACAATTGGAGGCACATCCATGGCCAAGCCCCGATTCTTAACCTCCAACTGCCTTTCAGCTCACCCATGAGTAAAATAGCTTAAATCCCCCCTTGGACACTCAAAACATCAAAAATCATAATTATTTCTTAGCTTTCGAAAATATCCTAACTTTTCAAAAATAACCAAATTCAATATATAATCTTAATCTTCCAACAAATGAGCTAAACCCTTACCTTAAAAGCTAGGTTGCCCAAATCTAAGCTTCAAATCTCCAATAAACTTAAAGGGAGAAAGTTTGACCAAATTTGAAAATATTTGGATCCAAGGTTTTTAACTGATTAAATTGAAAATCAATTGGTAGAAACATGTAGTCTTACCTCTAAATCTATTTTCCAAGCTTGAATCTAACTTAAAAGGCTCCAAATCCCATTTAAGGGCTTAAAGTTTTAGTTTTTTGGAGAGAGAAAAGGAGAGAAAGAAATAAAGCAAAATGGCCTAAAACCCCTTTTTATTTTTACCTTTTCTCTTTAATGTATCAATACATTTGCTCATATTTCAACTAACTGTATCGATACATTGGGACAATGTATTGATACATTTCAGGCAAAATAGTCTCGGGTGCTTTCTACTTCAAATGTATCTATACATTGGCACAATGTATCAATACATGTTCATCAAATTTCCAAATCTATTGATACATCCTTAAATGTATCAATAGAATTCCTCCAGAACACCTCATATGCTTTTTCCTGCCAAGAATGTATCAATACATGAGGGGATGTATCAATACATTTTACCCTATAGGTAGTTTTAAGTCTTTTCTAACTTCCAAAAATCTAACTTAACACCCAAAAATCCATTCCCTATTAATCTTATACCTCAAATAACTTATATACTTCAAAATCCTCATACATATGTCTTCAAACATGCACAAATTAAATAAAATACTCAATCTATAGGATTAATTCATCATTTTCATCGATATTTACATTAATGGCATACTTAGATGTCAAAGCGCCAAATATTTGCACAATTTCATTAAGGATCTTAATGTAACCCCCACATTCATAGTCATTTATCTTTAGACATTATCATATTCGTCAAAACTTAAATAACTCCTCGAGTCACTTGGCCACTATCACATATAGGCCATGTAAAAAATCAGGGGTGTTACAGTAGAGTGGTCAGTAGAAACAATAACTTTATACCAATCAAGTATGAGCAAAACTTGTGAAATTCATAAACAACATCTAATAATTCTTTTTTAGTAGCGGTGTAATGCATCAGAGTTTCAGTCAAGGTTTTGCTAGGATAATATATAAAATGAAAATTTTTATCTTTTCTCTGTCCTAGCAGTGCACCTACAGCATAGTCACTAGCATCACACATAAGCTCAAATGGAAGTGATCAATTAGGAATTACAATAATAGATGCAACTATCAATTTCTTTTTCGATTCTATAAATGCAACATGACATGCATCATCAAATTTAAAAGAGATATCTTTGTCCAAAGATTACACAAAGGTTTAGTAATTTTAGAAAAATCCTTTATGAATCACCAATAAAAACAAGTGTGTCCAAGGAAACTCTTAATACTTTTTACTGAGGTTGGTGGTGGAAGTTTCTCAATTGTCTCAAGCTTTATGTTGTTTACCTCTAATCTTTTGCTTGACACCTTGTGACCAAAAACATGCCTGCTTCTACCATAAAATGGCATTTCTCCCAATTTAACACCAAGTTTGTTACTTCACATCTGTTCAATACCCTGTTAAGATTTGACAAACATTCATCAAAATTATTTTCAAATATCGAGAAATCATCCATATCTAAAAGGATAGCCATCATGTATCATTAACATATGGCTAGAGCATTGCAAAGTCCAAATGGCATCCTTTTAATGGTGAAACTACCATAAAGACAAGTAAAGGTTCTCTTCTCTTGATCCTCTATAGCTATTGTGATCTGATCTATCTTGAATACCCATGCAAGAAACAATAGTACTTCTTTCCAACTAGCCTTTCCAACATCTAATCAATAAATGGTAAAGGGAAATGATCTTTCTTTGTGGCATTATCTACCTTTTGGTAGTCCATGCAAATTCTCCATCTAATGACTCTTCTTGTGGGAATGAGCTTATTGTTTTCATTTGCCACCACTGTCATCTTGCCTTTCTTTGGTACACATTGCACCAAACTTACCCTCTTACTATCCGAAATAGGATAAATGCTGCGTACATCAAACCATTTGATGATCTCCTTCTTCACCACCTATTTCATGATCGGATTCAATGTTCTCTAATGCTCGATACTGGCTCTGTGATTATCCTCCAACGAAATTTTATGCATGCATATTGAAGGACTTATCCTCTTTAGATCTACAATTATCTATCCCAATGCCTTATTGTGTTCTCCTAGAACTCATAACAACTTATCTTCCTCCTTGTTAGTAAAACCAGATAAAACAATAACAGAAAGAGTAGATAAGTTATCAAGATGTGCATAACTCATATGATTAGGCAATGGTTTGAGTTCCAACTTATGAGGTTCTTCAATAGAAGGCTTTATTGGTGACAATGAAGATGATGAGAAATTCAATGACTCAAATTGTGTTTTTAAGACATGGGATGAAGCATTCAAGATATTGAGACATTTTATGACAGCTTTATTACTTGTCTTAAACTCGGCAACCAATGACGCCTCAAGTGGGTCAGTAAGATGACTATCCCTTGAAACTTCACTTATGACCCTATCCACCACACTAACAGTAAAACACTCATCATGATCGTTAGTAAACTTTAAAACTCTAATAATGTTAAATTTACTTCTTGATCTTGCACTCGTAAGATAAGTTATCCCTTCTCCACATCGATGAGTGCTCTTTTATTGCACAAAAAAGGTCTTTTAAGGATAATCAGAACCTCTTTGTCTTCCTCCATATCGAATACTAAGAAGTCCACCGGGAAGATGAATTTATCCACTTGTACAACAATGTAATCCCTTAAGCAACGATACTCTTCCACTGCTCGCTATTGGATTTGCTGCTTACCCTGTTGATCAGCCATTGTATCAGTCTAAGCAAAAACTTGTTGATTCTTTTGTTTAAGTCTTTGGAATGTTCTCTCGATCTCTGGATCACAACGTATAATCTGCAAGCTTTTTGCTTTTCTCATACAATGATAAAACAAATCTGAAAAATAAAGAAAGAAAAACTCAAATTAAGACTAATCTGTAGAATTTTAATATTAGCAAAATAAATAGGAAAACAAATCCTCGACAACTATGCCCAAAAATTGTTGTCAATTTCCCAAACACAAGTATATGTATCGAACAAGTAATATAAATAGTAAGTCCAGAATCGAATTCCATAGAGATTTGCTCCAAATTGTTCACTAAGTACTAAAATTATGACAAATCAATCTTATTCAAGTAACTTGATAGCTTAAGCAATTAATTAAAAATAAATTTAATCAAAAAACTAAACTAATTAACGAAGACTAAAAATTCACTAGAGAAAGGTAATAGATTAAAACCTAAGATTATGGGTTCATTAAACACTTTATCTGACATTGACTTCTTTTATTATTTACATTCATGGGTGGTTTTGCTAACCTAAAATCCAAATTATGCACAAATCTCCATCGAGATGCTTGTACAAATACTTAATTTAATTGGTTCACTATATATATATGGTAATCAATTAAATAAGTCATTAAACTAGTGCTCTAATTTGGCTATGTATGACATTTAGGCATATGTCTACCCTAATTGCAAAACAAATCACCTAAGTAACGTGAACATACACTCTTCAAACCTTAGTCCAATCTAAAATTGCTCTGTCGAGTCTCAATTAGATTCACAAATCAGTTAATTGTTGACCAGAAAATGAAAAGCATTAAGAGTAGATTTAAATAAGCAAAACTAATCCCATTAATAGTAAATAAAAGAGAAACAAATATTCAAATTACATGTTGAAATCCACCATAATCCTAGAAAAGAAAATTAGTTCATAATATCAAATAAAAACATCGTCCAAAAAAAATTAGCAATTAATCCAAGTTAAACAAAAAAAGAGAAACCCAAAAGTAGAGAAAGGAACTAATAGTTGAAGCTTTTGATCTCAATTCTCCCTCAAATTCTCTTGCTTTCTTGCTTTGTTTTTAGCTCTTTTTCTCCAAAATAGTTGTTTGTCGTCCTCCCATCAAAACCTCTAAAAAAGTTCCTTTAAATAAGCTCCAAATAAACCTAATTTCCAAAATCCCGTAAAAGTAGTTAATTTTTGAAATGTGTCGAGTGCCACGGTGTTACCCTTTTTGGCGTCGTGGCATTGTGGCCTGTCTTATGGCGTCGCGACACTACTTTCTCAGTGTCGTGACCTTCTACTCTCAGGTGGCACTATAGGGACATCAATTCCACCAACACCGCAACCACATTCTCCTCAGCACTGCAACCTTGGCCCTCTTAGCACTACAGCCTTGAGCAACTCAAGGTCGCATCCTTCATTCCATGTGCTGCCTTGTGCAAAATTACAATAGTTTAGCCTTTTCCAATGCAATTTTTACCTTGGTTTGATTCGAACTGGGCAAAGTGGTAGACATCAATGTAGTAGCCTTGTCTTTTAATGTTCCATTGGCTTAAGAATCATGTCAATTGGACTTCTGTAATGCTGGTTATTTTCAAAATACTACAGCATATATGAATGAAGCCTTTGCCATACTTGTGCGATTTTTCATCAAATGAACCTTTCTCATCAAATGTCCTACAAAAACAATAAAAGAAATCAATAATAACTATTCTTAAAGTAATTTGAAATAAAATAATATAAAATTAAACTAAAATAACCTAAATTAAATTACTCAACATGTAATTAAACTTAATTAAGAAAAACAACTAAAATAATAAATTTCAAACCTAAAATCTCAAAAACCTAGCTAATTAAGCCCCCAAAATGAGTCAAAGAAACTCTATATACTAGAGTTGTCAATGCACTTATGTATAAGGTAGTATACAAATAGCTTGTGAAGGGGATCACAGTTGGCTCCTTAAGCATTTATGTTTTTTATCTCCAACACACCAACAACACGGTAATCTTGTGCAAACCTAATCCTTAGTTTCTTTTAAATTCTAAGGCTTTGTTACATTACTTTCAAGTTGTCTTAGGTTTAAAAATCAATTTCCAAAAAACTTCACTATTCGAAGGCATTGATCAAAACTTGGTGAAATTCATGGGATAATCTAATCTACTGCAAAGTTGATAAATTCCCTTCCATTTACCTTGGGTTTCCCTTGGGAACAACCTCAGATTTGGTCGGTATATGGCAGTCGGTCATCAAAAAATTAGATAATAGGCTTTTCTCATGGAAAGTAAAAACTCTATCCTTGGGGGGGTGTCACACTCTTTAAGTCAGTTTTGAGTAGTATGTCACAATTTTTTATGTCCTTGTTCTAAATGCCAACCAAGGTTAGGCAATCCATCGAGAGAAAATAATGAAGATTTCTATTGGGTGTGTCACGACCCAATTTTTCGGGCCATGACCGGCGCATGAGCTCAATAAGCATAGCTCACTAAGCCTAAGCAAGCTTATCCATTTACCTTTGCTTAACAAATTTATCATATCATGAATACACACACACACACCTTTTCTTGGGTGTGAACATAGCCAAAACACAATGGCATTATCGATAATAATATACATGCACTATACTAGTCATGTATTTAGCAATTTACATTGCATACACATATTCACATTGTTAGATTGTATTCACAATACAAAAGGACCCATGACTTCCAGCTGAGACATTTACAATAAAAGGGATTACTATCGAATGCCAGACACATACCCAGGAGATGCACTACGGGGACTCCTCGATCTAGGGTCCAACAGTCACCTGATCTGAAAATATGAATTTTTATAAGACGTGAGTACAATACTCAGTGAGTGAACAAGAAGGGAACAAGCATACCATAAGGAATGTTTATCGAAATCATGATGCATTCATTTTCTCAAAACCATGCAATTGTTTTAGCTCCTTTAAACCCCTCATGTAAACCCCACATGAGTAAATCACTTTACAAAAATCCATGCTCAACTATGGTACCAAAGAAATGGGAAATATGGCAAAAACCCACAAGTTAGCAAAATGGACAGAAAGTTTCTCGCTGTAGCGAACTTCATTCTCGCTGCAGCGAGAACCAGAACATCAAGGAAAAAGTCTCATTTTTCCCTTAAAACAAGTCATCCTGCTAAAATAACAATAGCAACATGTAACACATGTAAACTTCCAAATTTCAACAAAACAAATGCTTACATATTTGCATTTACAACCATATACCCATCATCAACATGCACACCATCCCATCATCATCATCATGCACATCATCCCATCATCATCATCTCATATGCAACGGCTTATGCTATTGTCACTAGGGGGTGGGAGATCACGAAGCATCCCCCCCTTCACTCGGCAAGAGGTGCACTTCACTCCGGATCACGAAGCAACGGAGCAGTCCCTTCCCTCCTCTTCCAAGCTCTTGGGTGGAGAGTCATACTTCGCCACAGATCATACCTATCAAAGCACTCATAGGGTGGAAGATCACGAAGCATCCAGCCCTATAAGCTATGGAGGCAACAACGGCTTATGTGCACTCCCACTCACACATAGCCGGGTCAGCAACGGCTTATGTGCACTCCTACTCGCACATAGCCGGGTCCAAATCAACATGTAAAGAAGCATCCAATGCATATCATGCATTTTATCATATTGTGATAACACATAAACCATTGTATAGCACATTTTCACAATATAAAATCATTTTACTAAAAGCTTGTTCCCAAGGTACATTTTCTAAGACAAGTTGGATAGAATCTTTCATATTCCCCAAAACAAGTTTGAAATGCAAGTCCACTCACCGGTATCGAAAATCCAGATTTCGGGTGCACTCGGACTAATAGCCCTCAGGCGCAATTCCTTTGCCTTTTCCGGACGTCTCACCACCTTGACAAATAACAAAGTCAAGGAATTTACTATATTGTCCCTAAATTGATATAAATTAATTTAAATTACTAATGCTTGATATGTAAATGCAAAAATATGTCTGATTACCGCTTAATCACGGTATCGATTAAATTCGACCGATCACCCGATTAATCGACGATTGTGTCCAAATCACCTCCAAATTAATTCATTTCTCCTCTAATACCTTAATTTACCACATACATTTAAATAAAGCCAAATTCAGCATTAGAACCCTCACAGTTCCTTATAGAAAAATTTGGTCATTTGGTGCACTAGCATCGAATTTTTTTCTACATAACCGTTTCACCTTAATTCATCATTTTCCATGCCATTTTCCTTGAAATAAAAACAATCCCCCATTGATATTCAGCCCTCATGGTTCGGCCAACAAGGAACCCTAGAGAAATTGAATATTTCTTTTGTGTTTTTGTTCATAACCATGCTTAACTATCCCTAAACACTAACATAGTCTAAAATCAAATTATTCCAACAACAATTCCTCTTCCATACCCATTTTTCAGAATTGAATTCATCATGATAACTCAATATTCAACCATGGAAATCAAGAACAAAAGCATGGGTAAGCTAGGTATCAAGGAGAATTAAAGAAATTCTAACTTACCTTGCTTGTGTCCTTGATTTCTTCACTTTTTCTTTGAATTTTCACCCAGGTTTTCTTGTTTTTCACTTTGTTCTTCCTTTGTTCTTGTTGCTGGTTGCCTAGGCTGAATATGGTGAGAGAATTGGGGATTTAATGGGCTGATTTCTATAGAAAATAATAAAATAATCAAGCATGCCACGTGTCACATGCTTATTGGCCCAAAGTTTTAACTTTTTGACTTTTTCTTCTTAATTTTCCACCACAAATATTCTGGTGTTTATCCAATCCTACCACAATTAAAATCCCTTGGTTTTGACAAGTGCTGGGGCAAAAACTTTATCGATTTGCCCTCGAGATGAAAAAATTATGATTTTGCCCCTATACTCTGAAATGTATCGAAATCACATTATTTCTACTTTTCAACCTCAAATAATAGTAATATTGATCAATATTAACAAAATGGGGCAAAAATTGTTTTATAAAAATTCTCGTTTAGTCCTCTAGTGGCAAAATTATCATTTTGCCCTTGTGCTCAAAAAATACCGAGAATCACAATTTTTCACTGCTAAACATCATTTTATATTCCAATAATCATAATTATATTTTATATAATTATTCTTGGTCAAATGTGATCAAATCTTGGCTAAAAATCTCCATTTTATCATCAAATTGTAAAATGATCGTTTTGTCCTTAATCGGTCAATTTTCCTGATAGACTCCAAACTGGATCTTGAACTCCGAATCACTATTCTAAGTCATTCTGTGGGTTTCAAAATTTTCAAATTCCTCTTAGAATTTCTATTTGAATTAGTTCAAGGCTCGATTTAACTTAGTTGTACCACTCGGTACAATACCGTCTTTTAATCAAGCTTGACAAGGTCTCACAAGGCGACCCTAATCTCGTTCATAGATTACACCATATTAGCTATTTTACAATTTACAACCCCTGTGATCTTAGTGGCCTAGGAATAGTGAAACTTGGTTTGAAAAACAGAGCCCTTTTAAGTAAGTGGTTGTGGTAGTACGGTAATGAGCCGAGTAGTCTTTGGCAATGTATTATGGATGCCAAATCTGGTCACAACCAAAATAGCCTCATTCTAAGGCTTGTAATCCTAGCAAAGCCTCTGGAGTTTGAAAAAATATTACTAGTCCTCTCTTGAGGACATGTTGCTTTAGCTCCTATATGACTGAAGGCATGGGGATATCATTAGGAAATGGCACCTGCATCAGGTTTTGAGGACTAATGGGTGGAGGGTGTCATCCTTAAAAGATCCTTTCCAAGAGTTTATGCTTTGGCTACCAAAAAGGAGGGTTGCATCGCTAATTTTGGTGAATGGGTCAATAGTCATTGGACTTAAAAGATTAAGCTTAGAAAAAATTTGTTTAGTTGGGAGTTTCAACAATGGGAGTTTTTCAACAATCTACTTAACAACCATTTCCTTCACAAGGACTTCAATGATAAACTTGTTTGGAAAGGGAGTTCCAAAAGTGACTATAAGCTTAAGTCCTTCTGTTGAAGTGTGCTTCCCTCTACTTTCCTAATGGTCACTGTTGGAAACTTATTTAGATCGACCTTGCCCCACTAAAGATTGAAGTTTTATGCTGGTAGATTCTCCATGGTAAATTAGCTATGAAAAGTATTCTCATGAGTAAAAGAATTATTAGTGACAGTGCGACTACATGCCTTCTTTGCAGGTAAGAAGTTGAAACGGTATGCCATTTGTTTTTTAGTTGTGCTATAACTTAGATCTTATGGAAACAATGGAGAGCTATGTGGAACTTTCACTAGGTGACGCATGATGACCTTTTAGTCTGTTTCTTGTCTTGGTTAGATATGACTAACTCACTTAAGTATAGGTTGGTTATGTAAATAACATGGTATGCCATAATATAGGCCATTTGGATGGGAAGAAATGAGGCTATGTTTTAAGGTGAATTATGAGATGGTGAACAAATCTGGGAACTAACTAAAATCAGAGTTGCATGGTGGATAAAGGCAAAATGGCTGGAGATTAGTGCCACGATTGGTGATCTTGATAGGCAACCTAATGAAAGACCTATTCCTTATAAAACTTTGACTCCAAAAAAGAAAGAAATATGGAAAAGGCTAGCTCGAGGTATCCTGAACTTCAATACTGATGAGGCCTCTAAAGGTTGCCCTGGTGATTCAAGCATGGGGGATTTTAAGAAATGACTATGGTGACACTCCTATTCTCTTTTCCAAATCAATTAGAGTGTCAAATGCCAACATGGCTGAGTTGCTTGCAATCAAAAAAGCTAGGACTACTTTCGCAATGTCCAAATGGGTGATAATTCTACTTTATAGAATTATTTTATATTTATTTCCTTTAATTTGATTATTATTTATTAGCTTTAATATTTTCGTAGGAATTAAGGGAATTGGGTTTAATTTTGAAAAGGAAGGTGTGAAAAAACCCAAAAATCTGCTTGCATATACTTCAATGTTTTGACCATAACTCGCGCTACAAAACTCCAAATGATGAGATTCTTAAACCATTATAAAGTTAAGAGATAGAGCTACAATTTTCATGAGATCACTTTGCCTAGTTATGCTTCGAAGATAGAGAAAATCGTGTTGGAAGTTGACTAGGCGTACTGTCGTGGGAATGACAATTTTAAGGCTGACAATTGATGTTTGGGCTCTCATTACACTTTTAAGCTCAATTAGAATTAGTAGATTAACTTAGGGATTTGTAGGTTAAGATTGTTAGTATAAATAGTATGTTTTATGAGAGAACATTTGGAGATTCAAGAGGCTGAAAGTTGAGGCAGAAACAAACTGCAATCAAGCATTTTGTTTTCTTCCTTAGCTTTTATTTTTCTTGTTACTCTCAATGGTTGAATTTTATATAATGTTATTTGTCCTTACAATTATGCGTAGCTAAACTACATTTTTAGGATTGCAATTGAACTCACTTGTAATATGAATTTTTAATCTCTTTCTTGCTTATCTTTAATGGGATTTGAATTGTTTATTTCAATTTGTTTTTAATGCTTTTAATTGCCTGATCATCAATTAAATTGATATAGGAACCTAAACAAACTTGGAAAAGAGAGTTTAGTGTAGACTAAAATTAGGATAACATATGATCATATTAATTGGTTTGCGTATAGGATACAGAAACACCTATAAGTCATATGTAGCCAGATTAGAGCTTGACCTTAATGAGTCTATTTTAATTTCAATTCACATAGAGATATAGTATTTTGATTAAAATAGATATTTTTATAAAACGAGTCGGGAGACCTTTATAAATAATTGAGAACTCTAAGTTAACAATTCAACCCATTAAAATAAGTTAAGTAAGAGAGGTAAGATTTAGATGAAGTGTGAAGGATATTGTAATCCTAGGCTTATTTGATTTGCTTTTTACACAATTATCTTGTTGCATTAATTTTTAATTAAATTAGTTTTACTTGAGTAATTTTTAGTTTAATTAGAATTCAAATTTAATTATTTGAATAAAAATAAATTATTTTAATTTTAGTACTTAGTAAAATTTTAGATTAATTTTCTATGGGATCGATACTCTGCTTGTTTATATACTATCTATTCGATACATGATGATAACTCTATAATATAAAGGTATTTGGGCTTGTTTTTTATAATAATTTGGCTTAGTATTTGTAGTAATGCACAGAAATTAGTAGATTTTATTTAATTATTTTAAATTAGCTATTTTAGGTAAGTCAATCTAATCATGGTTAATTTTATGCTTAATTTGGTGTTAATGTGGATAAGATAGGTTGTTATTGATTTATTTGTGCTTTTGTAGGTGTTTGAAAGAAGAATTTTAATGGAAGAAGGAGAGCATTTTCAAGTTGCAAACTTGCACTGCACATGTTTCGTATTTTGGCCATAACTTTCTCTATAGAGCTTCAAATGAAATGATTATTGGAGATTAGAAAGATAAGAGAAAAATTTACGACTTTCATGTTTACCACTTCACCCCGTTCGGCTTGTATGATGGTCAAAAATCTTGTCAAAGTTGACATACTACAGTAGTCCTAGAGCAATTACAATTTTTGTTAGTTAATTGGGCAAAGCTGCTACTTACAATAGTCTAATGAGGAAATCCCAGCTGAAATTGACTTCTTTCTTCACCTAACTTGGCCTAACTTTAAAGCTTATAAAAACAACCTTTTGGAGGACTTGAGGAAGAGAGGAAAAAACACCATATTGAAAGCTGAGAGTTAAGCCACAAAGTCATTGAAGCTGAAAAGATTTTGAAGGATTCAAGAAGACTTGAAAGGTCAAGATTATAATTCTTAAGTTTATTCTTTTTTATTATTCTTTTATTTTCTTAGTTTGTTTTTATTGTTTAAACTTAATTTGATGATGATGTGTAACTTGATGAGGAATGATACTCTATTTCATTACTATATTACTTGTTAACGATACGTGCACTTGCATGAGAAATCAACAATAAGTTTTTGGTGCCGTTGCTGGGGAATTAATTTTTAATTCTTTCTTGTTAATATTAATACCAAGCATTCATAATCTTACTTCAAACTTTTTTTTTTTCAGATACTTTTGATAGTGATGAACTATTAGTGGCCATCTGAACAATTTGTGCCTAAGAGGGTTATTAGTGATTATGCATTGGATGTAATCAGTGTTTTAGCCACCCAAGTAAATGCTTTGTCTTAGAAATTAACGCTTGAGGTGATAATGCTTTTCAAAGTGCTTTTGTGACATGTGAGCTTTATGGAGATAAGCATTCAAGTGATTGTTGTCCAGCCTATTATGAATCAATGCAATTTTATGAAAGCTTTGATGGGCAACAAAATAAGTCATACTCCAACAATCACAACTCAGGATGAAATCACGAAAATTTTACATGGAGTAATTATCATGGTCCTACATATTTATCACGACCTATTTTCTATAATGGTTTTCAGTCACAAGTTAAAGCTCCTATGCTAGAGAAAAAGCCTTCAATAGAGGATATGTTCATGCAATTCATGACAATGACTTATGCCATCTTTCAAAGTCAAGCAGAATCAATCCGAAATCTTGAGACATAAGTGGGTCAACTAGCTAATGCCATCAATAATAAACTTCAAGATGATGGAGATAAAGTACATCAAGGAAATACTTCAAGTAATCAAGCTCAAGATAAAGAAATTAAGTAAGAAGAGGAAATATCTACATCACCACAAGTCAAGCCATATGTGCCTCCCATTCTTTTTCTAGATACAGTTGATGAGTTACCTAGGGAGGTTATAGCGAAAGCGCATTATTCAAGAAGAACTCAATTTGAGAAGTTAGATAAAAGTCAACTTATTCCACTACCTTGGGTTAAGCAAGCATCAAATCTTGAGTTAAAGGCATTACAGCCTCATCTTAGGAGGAGGCTACTTTCATACCTCAAGTTTTTTCCATGCAAACTTAAATCTCAACCAAAGTCAAGCTAGTGACTATAAAAAGGCATTTCTTAAGAGGTAACTCAAGCACTCTAACTTACTTCCTTTTATTTATTTTTATTTTTATTTTTATTTATTTAATTATTAAATTGTTAACACTTTCTTTTATTTATGTAGGTTCATGTAAAAAAATTCAAAAAAAATATTTCAAAAAAAATTTTAAAATTTTTTTTTCATAAAATAAAAAAAATTTCAAAAAAAAGTGATAAGTTGTGGCTTCTCGAACTTCAAATAACATGAGCTGCAGCTCACTAGGCTCAAAGCCACGGCTCCTTAAAAAAAAAAAAGCCATTTGGACGTGGGTCGCGCTCCCACATGGGGTAGGCCACAGCCCTCTATGAAGTGGGCTACCAACCTACCACCCTCCATTGGGCTACCAACATTGGGCAACCCACAAACCAAACCCAATCCCCCCCTTTATTATTTTTGGACTATCCATTACCCATTACCCACTTACCCACTAGCCCATTTACCCATTACCCAACAAAAAAAAGACCCTTTTCTTTATTTATTTTATTTTTAGTTATTTTTATTTCATTTATTTATTTATTTCTATATTAATCTTTATTTATTTTCTTTCTGTAGTAAAAAAAAATCCTCCTACAAAGTGAGAATGAGGAAGATAATAATAAGGAGGAGGATTAAAGCTTCTTCAGACTCATTCAATCATCAGATGAGTATTCTTTACCTTTCCTTTATTTTTTCTAACATTGAGGACAATGTCTAGTTTTAGTTTGGGGAGGGGGGGTGAATTTATTTTTCAAAGTGATGAATATTTTGTGAAAGTGTTAGATTTAATTTTATTTGCGTGTTCATCTAGATTTATAAATAATTTAGGATTAGTTGGTAAATAAATTTATTTCTTGTTTGAATTTTAGAAATCTAGAGTAAAGTTATGCCAATTTTTTCAATGATATTTTTTTATCCAATGATGATAACTAGTTGTCTTATATTCTTAGCTTTTGGTGAATAAGGTTTTTGTTTGGATTCATGATAAATCTTTTGTTAAATTTTATTGTTAGAATATGATTTCCATAATTTTGAGCACTATATCTTTTACTTTGAATTATTATGAATATCTAGAGAAGGTTTATATTGATATGAATTTTAAATTATGTTATGAATTCTAAATCTGCTTGATTTTCTCTCGAGGTGAAATCCTAGACAATACTTAGTTAGGGAGATGATTTAGGCCATCTTTGAACCATTTGAGTCTAAAAACCCAACCTTGTTAAATTTGTATCCCTAGTATAACCCTTTTGAGCTTAATTTCCCTTTTCTTTGTTTAACTACATAATACTTGAGCTTAGCCTTAAAATTAATTTTTCAATGTTGCAACCCTCATTCCTAAGCATGTATATTGTTTTAGGAAATATAAATTGAGCTAAATATTGAAAAAGGTGGAAAGGTGATGTTGATGTGACAAAAAAAAAGTTCAAAATATGAAAAATAGCCGCACTACCTACAATACAAAGAAAATAAGTTTAGGGTATGAAATTGTGAAAAAAAAAAGTGTGTTGAATGAAAGAAAAGTTCAAATGTGGAAGAAAAGGTGTACTTGGAGAAGGAAAATACAACTCTATACATAAGTCCTAGAATAATTATGTGCTTAGGGTGTTTTGAGGCACATTAATTTCCTTTATCCTACCTTGACCCTAGCTATACATTACAAGCTTTATAAAATCCTATTGATCCTTAGCTTTGTATCGGTCTACATTAGTAGAGAGAGAGATGAAAAGTAAACTTATGGAAATCTAGTACTAATTCGAAATTTGTGTTGGTATAAACTCATCCAGATATCATGATATTCTTGGTACAAAGTTACACACACAGAAATCCGTTCGAGAATATGCTTGCATTAGAATTGATACATGAATTTAAATGATGCCTATATTTTTCCTTAGGTTAATGATTGATAGACATACTTTTAAGGAAATTAAGGAGAATCGTTGAGTTGGTGCACTTTATCTCTAGTAGTAGTAGTAGTAGGAGGAGTAACAATATATATTTTAGTTTTCATTAATTGAATTTAATTTTTATAAGTTAGTTTCTTTTCTATGTTTTGCTCAAGGACTAGCAAAATATTAAGTTTGGGGGTGTGATAACTCTATAATATAAAGTTATTTGGGCTTAATTTTGATAATAATTTGGCGTAGTACTTGTAGTAATGGATAGAAATTAGTAAATTTTATTTAATTATTTTAAATTAGTTATTTTAGGTGAGTCAATCTAATCATGATTAATTTTATGCTTAATTTGGTGTTAATGTGGAAAAGATAGGTTGTTACTGATTTATTTGTGCTTTTGTAGGTGTTTGAAAGAAGAATTTTAATGGAAGAAGGAGAGCAATTTCAAGGTGCAAATTTGCACTGCACATATTTTGGTATTTTAGCCATAACTTTCTCTACAGAGCTTCAAATGAAGCAATTATTGGACTATTAGAAAGATAAGAGAAAAATCTACGACTTTCATATTTACCACTTTACCAGTTTGGCTTGTAAGATGGTCAAAAATCTTATCGAAGTTGACACACTGCAGCAGTCTTATAGCAATTACAATTTCTGTTAATTAATTGGGCAAGGCTACGACTTACATAGTCTGATGAGGAAATCTCAACTGATATTGCCTTCTTTCTTCACCTAATTTGCCCTAACTTCAAAGCCTATAAAATCAACCTTTCAGAGGACTTGAGGGAGAGAGGAAAAAACACCAGATTGAAAGCTGAGAGTCAAGCTGCAAAGTCATTGAAGTTGAGAAGATTTTGAAAGATTCAAAAAGACTTGAAATATCAAGATTATAATTCTTGAGTTTATTTTTTTTATTATTCTTTTATTTTCTTAGTTTGTTTTTATTATTTAAACTTAATTTGATGATGATATGTGACTTGATAGGGAACAATACTCTATTTCATTATTATATTACTTGTTAACGATACGTGCACTGACGTGAGAAATCAACAATAGTGTACTTGCGAAATAGAATTTTAACTAACAGTGGGTTTTTTCCCACTCCTTTTTACTTGAATGTGATAACTATAATGTTGTTAAATAGATAACCAACCCAGGTTCCCTAGAGATTGAGGAAATTATTCATGAACCCTGGACAACTCTCGGCAAAATTAATAGGTGGGATATTAAGCATATCCCCCGCTCTCCCAAAGAAGAAGCAGATTCACTAGCTAAAGAAGGCGTTCTTAGAACTAGTGATCTTTTTTGGGTCAATCATGCAGCAGCCTGATCCTTTCTATTTTCGATTGTACCAGTTTTCTAGTTCTCTTTCATGCTTCTGATGCTGATGGGTTCTTTTTACTTTCTATATCCTCTTTTTGCTCGTCCTAGTGCCTTTTGCTCTTTGTGTTTTAAAGCCTTTTTTGGTTTACTGCTGCTTGCTTTTCTTCGATTGCTTTAGTGAAGGATTGACTTTGCAGAAGGTTATGGTTCATGTAAAATCTGTACATAGTGATGTCGATTTAAGTTGATCCGTTGCAACATTTTTTGATGGTTGTGCCTGTGATATTTTGTATAAGGATGTTCTTATCCCTTTTTTCTTTTGATATAGTATATAATTATTATTCTTTGCTTCTCAAAAAAAGAAAAAAAATTCAATGCCTTTCAAAAAAAAATTATATGTACATCTTGATTGACACTTCCATATTTTTATATTTAGTTAAAAGTTTGTCATATAATTTATCTTTTGTAATAAATTAAGATTGTCCCTCAATACTTCATCGGATTATTGTCTCTCTCCCTTAACTTAGCTTTATAGATTAAGTTGTTAACCTAGAGTTCTTAATTATTTACAAGTTTTCGTTGAGTTTTTCATAAAAATATCTCTCCCACTTAACTTAGTATATGTCTATGGAAATTAAATTAAAGAAAAATACATTAAGTTTGTGCTCTAATTTTGGCTACGTATGGCTTATAGTATATATCTACCCTATATGCATATCAAACCGCCTAATCAACTAAGTGCATTCAATCATACACTATTCTATTCAATATCTACATAAATCTCCTTCGTCAAGGTTTAACCTAGGTTTTCAATTCAATCCAATTAATGGCCAATCAACTAGAAGCTTTAAGAACTAAATAAAATAAACAACTTCAATCCATCAAACATAAACAAAAGAAAGATAAATAAATCATACTACGTATTTATTTTAATAACAATCTTAGATAAATAATTTAGTTCCTCATTAAGTCACACATCATCATCAAATTAAGTTTAAATATTAAAAACAAAAACCAAGAAAAAAATAACAAAAAGATAAAAGAACACAAGAATTGAATTCTTCATCTCCAAATCTTCGTGAACCCCTTGATTTCTTCTTAGCTTCAATGACTTTGTGGCTTGATTCTCAACTTTTAATTTGGTGTTTCGCTCTATTTTCTAGGTCTTTCAAAAAGTTGTTTTTATAGAGTTTTGAAGTTAGAACAAGTTAGGTGAAGAAAGGAATCAATTCCAACTAGGAATTCCTCATCAGACTATGTGAGCCACGTCCTTGACCAATTGATTAGCAAAAATCGTAATTGCTCTAAGACTATTGTAGCGCTTTAATTTTGACAAGATTTTTAACTAACTTTCAAGCCAAACTAGGTATAGTGGTACACATGAAAGCTGTATCTTTTTCTCTTAGCTTTCCAATGGTCTAAGAATCATCTCATTTGGAGCTTTGTAGTAAGAGTTATGGTCAAAATACCAATCCATGAGTAGTGAAAAAGTAGTGAAAATCTGCACCTCAAAATTGCTTTCTTCTTTTCATTAAAATTCTTCCTTCATTAAACACCTACAAAAGCACAAATAAATCAATAACAACCTATCTTAATCACATTAATACCAAATTAAGTATAACATTAACTAAAATTAGATTAACACACTTAAATTAATTAACTTAAAATAATTTAAATAAAACTTACTAATTTCTATACATTATCATAAGAACTAAGCAAAATTACTATCAAAATTAAACATAAATAACTCTACATTATAGAGTTATCCAACATCTCAAAGAATCAAACATAGAGCAGCGCCTCGCACAATCAAACATAGAGCATCACAAGTGGTGCAAAGGCTACCACTATGCTGAAAACATGGACTCCTTGTCAACTATAAACTTTGATAAGACATCAGTGACAGAATTCCCTTCCCTTAAGATGTAAGTAAGTGTTACCCGGCCAAGTGAATGCATTAATCCTTCGATTTCATTAAAAATGGTCCACTTGTCCCTTGACATTTGGTTTATATTATGGACCCAGGATATTGTGACATTAGGGCCAGACTCAGTGACAAGTTTCTTTGGACTTGCAAGAGAAGATGAGGCAAAGAAACGGAGAGCATGCTTAAACACAATGACTTTCACATAATTGGAATCTTGAATGCCAAGTGGAGCAAAGAAAATTCCAATCACATATCCGTTTGAGTCTTTAAAAACGCTCTAACTAGTAGCTGGACCTGACATACATCTGGCGAATCCATCAACATTGAATTTATATTCTTCATGGAGTGATACGTTAAGCCTTGTATGAAATGGGGATCGTCTAATGCTCGTGTTTCATGGCTCCATCCGCTACCCAACTTCATCAATACACTCAATTCCCTTCCAAGCATGTATCCAAAAGATCAATCTTATTCTAATGAGAAAGAATATTTCTATACATACCAGACTTTTTCATTAATATTGATAACTTAAAAAATATATATATGGTGATTTAATTATATTGCAACTTATTTGAAAAATAATTTAGTTTAATTTGCACTTTATTATAATATTTTATTATTAAAAAGTATAAAAGTGGTAAGGATATATTTTGTCTTCAGAAAAGTTCCATACCTCCTAAACTACATTTATATATTATTTACATTATAGTTATAAGTATAATTAAATTCAAATTCTAATGAAAACCTCTTTAAATTTAAATTCAAGAACTAATGCCTTTTGTTTTCAATAAAAATTCAAGAATTTTCACATTATTGCACTAGAAAAATATCATCTCCTACCGATTGTACGAGGACATCTATTTCTGCTTGACAGTGTGTGATAGGTTGACTGCTACTTATGGTGAGCATTCAGCGTCGGACTTAGACATTTGATTTTGAGGCCAATTAAAATTATATTTTATTTTATTCTTTCCAATAAGTATGTATCTCACTATATTTATTAATATAAAAAATAATATATAATTTTTTGGGGAGCTTAGAGATCCACGTTTGTGATGTTAAACCTATAAATTCTATGGTACAAGTATGATTTTCATATATTAACTTCTCAAAAATGATAAAAAATTTGAATCTATAGTTATTCGAGAAAAACATATTTCAATTATGGTGTGGCAACTTAAAAGGATAATTTTATTTTAAATACATGTTTAGATAACTTAAATATAAACCATTGGTTGATATAATAGTCACGTTATTTTAAAAATTGACAGTGCATTCATTGAGGATAAGGAAAAAGGACAAAGAAAATTTGGATCCAACATTATTGATGTGATAGGTTGATAGATATATGAGTGGAAAGAAATTATTCCAATTATTATCAAACATTAATTATATGCACTCATTGATCATGAGTCTTGTGACTTTAGTAAGTGAACAAGAAAACATTCTGTTGGTATACGTGTTGCCGCATCGTTATGGATAAAAGATTGAAGTTATCCACGTTTTTATTATTTATTTATCTATTTTTCAAAGTAAAAAGGTAAGAAAATATTTATTTTTAGATTATAAAAGTATATATTTAATATATATATATATATATTTCAAGTAGAATATATTTTATTTGATAATATTCAATATTAGAAAAGAATATGTTCCTTAAAAAAAAGTACTTTATTTCAATTTTTTTCTTAAAATTTATTTTATTTTTATACTTTTTACCTTTGTGGTTACCTGTTTAGGGGACCATTCTTAAAAATTTCACAAATTTTATCATTGCTTTTCTCATTCTCTTCTCTCTTCATTATCTTTAACAGCTATAAAAATGAGTGGCGCAGATATTTTTGTTTTTGAAAGGTAAGATAGTCCAGGGACTACCACAAGGAAACCCAATCTCACCAAAACAACACAATACAAGGTACTGAACAATCAACTAACTGCAATAACCAAAATCAACAAAAAAAATCTCCACATAACCTACCAGGCCAGAAATGAGTTTATATGTCAAATGGAGAAAACAAAACAGGAACCCATTCAACAATACCTAACCAAATCAACCTCAGCAACCCACCGTAAAAACAAAGTCTGAAAAGCATAACTTTAATTAAACTTAATAGAATTATGATCATCATCACCTATACAATGAATGGACAGCAATTCTTTCTTGCTCCCTTAGAACACCCTGTTTGACCAAAAGATCAACTTCACCGTTAGGACTTCTAAGCACATATTTGAACTTCACATTATTAATTTGAATTTTAAACTTTTCAATTGCTAAAATATGAAACCTAAACTTCTCATTTTTAATGGGATCTTCAAGAAATTTTGGCTCAATTTCTGGACTGTTTTTTGAACCTAGAAGCATGATTTTGTTATATTCCTAAGCTTTATTGAACCTTATTGCTATAGGATTAAGTACAAATTATATAAATTATAATTTATAGATATAACTAAATTGAAAATTTTTAAATATAAATTGATTAATTATTTCAAAGATAAGTTTAGAACTTTTCACATTATTGCACCAGGAAAACGTCATATCGTATTTGTTGACTCATGATGTGCCTATGAAAAGCAACGGGTGAAACACAATCCTTTCATTTCATTAAAATCTTACCATGTGATAATATGCGGCCTTTGATTTATTTACCAAACTTTGATTTATTCAATATTATTACCTTTTTTTTCAATTTACTCTTATGTTAAACCTTTAAATTCTGTGGTATGAGTATGATTTTCATATATTAACTTTTCAGAAATGATAAAAATTTGAATATGTAGTTATTTGAGTAAGACATATTTCAATTATGGTGTGGCAGCAATTTCAAAAAAAAAATTTATGGTGACAGCTTAAGGGGATAATATTATTTTAAACACGTGTTTAGATGTTTGCTTAGTTTATTATAGTCAATTATTTTCAATATAATGTTTTAATTTGTTTGAAAGTTTTGTTATTATAATCTTTTATTACAAGACTGATATTTATTAATCTGTTAACATGTTTTATAATTAGGTTTATCTTTTATGCATTGTCATATATGAATTCTATACATTATAAGTGAATTAAATTATATCACCTCATTTATAAACAAATTCAAAATTGAAAAATCTCAAAAACAAATATTTAAAAATTTAAAAATATTTAGTTTGAAAATTTTTTAACCTTTTATCTTTTTACATTTATAAAATAAAATTTTATAATTAAATGATAATCCGAAGACCAGTAAAAATTTTTGTGTCATGTGTAACTTTTTTGGAATGAGAGGCTGAAGTGTAAATTGAAGGATTGGAGTGGGACAAAAGAAACGGGCGGAAAACCGACACTGCATTCATTGAGGATAAGGACAAAGAAAATTTGGTCCAACATTATTTGATGTAATGGATTGATGGAAACATGAATGGGAAGAAATTGTTCCGATCACTATCAAACATTAATTAGCCACACATTGCTTATGAGTCTTATGACTTTAGTAAGTAAACAAGGGTATATGAATGTGATATATGTGCTGTCGCATGTTATGGATAAAAGATTTAAGTTATCATGATTTTATTATTCATTTATCTGCTTTTGAAGATAAAAAGATAGAAAAAAAGGTAAAATATTTTAATTTTTTAAATATTAATAATTTAAAATTTTAAACGAGTCCATTAATTTTTGAAATGAATACTTTATCTCAAAAATGCAAATATTATTAACAAAAATTAAAAAAATAAAATATTTTTTTATCATTTTTAAAATTATTATTATTTTAAAAAAAAAATTAAAAAAAAGAGNAAATTTGGTCCAACATTATTTGATGTAATGGATTGATGGAAACATGAATGGGAAGAAATTGTTCCGATCACTATCAAACATTAATTAGCCACACATTGCTTATGAGTCTTATGACTTTAGTAAGTAAACAAGGGTATATGAATGTGATATATGTGCTGTCGCATGTTATGGATAAAAGATTTAAGTTATCATGATTTTATTATTCATTTATCTGCTTTTGAAGATAAAAAGATAGAAAAAAAGGTAAAATATTTTAATTTTTTAAATTTTAGTTAAAATTTTAAACAGATCTATTAATTTTTGAAATGAATACTTTATCTCAAAAATGCAAATATTATTAACAAAAATTAAAAAAATAAAATATTTTTTTATCATTTTTAAAAATTATTATTATTTTAAAAAAAATTAAAAAAAAGAGCACCAATCTCCCCAAGAAAGGGGAGCATCGATTGGTGCTCCCCTCCCAAGGGAGCTCCAGAGCTTCCCATCTGAGGAGGTTTTTTCTTTTATAATTGATAAAAAAATTAAAAATTTAATAAAATTATATAATAGAAATTTTAAAAATTAATCAATGATAAATTTATCTTTTTTCTCCTGTCACATCATCAAATTGATAAAAACATTAATGATTTACTAACGGTTGGACTTGAGTGCCTAGCGAAAAATATTTTTTTAAGGTGAAGTGTTTATTTTAAAAAATAATAGACTTCCGTATAATTTCGATCAAAACCTAGGGGTTTAGGATATTTTACCCTAAAAGAAAAGATATATTAGATATTGAAATCAATAAATGTTTTAGAATTATGCATGTAATATACATATATATAACTCCTTTTAATGATAAAATAAATTATTTTAATTTTATATAGATTAATTAATTAAGTTATAATTTGTGTTACATTTTAAGTATTCATACGTTTTGATTTAATTATTATATTGTTGTTGACCTTGTGCTTTTGTTTTTGTTTCATAAAATTTTTTAGAAAATTAATATGTAAGTAACCAATTATAAGTAATAAAAAATTAATCAAACAAATCTTTTTATAGCATTTAATGAAAAATGTTTTTAATTTTTTTACGTCCTAAAAATTTATACCAAATTAGAACAAAAAAAATTGAAAAATGATTTATAATTTCTCGTAAGTTTAACTTTTTGATTATATATGCATATAATTACAATAATAAATCATTTTAAAGGTGATATATTCAAAATTTTAATCAAATATATTGTGTTTCATTTATAAAGTGGGATTAATGACATGGTGTTGTTGAGTTCATTTGAATTATAAACGGGCCCTTAAAATGATTAATAATTTTTTTTGGAGAAAATGAAGGTAAATTAAATTTTATATTTATTAAAAGAATAAAGAATTAGCATCTAAAAAATAAAAGCAATATAAGAAGATAGTATTAGCTGGAAAAAAAGTGTATTGATCAAAATTATATTTTTAATTTTCCTAATTTTTAAAATATTATTCCTTTTGTTTTGTTGATTATTTATGTCCATTGTCCATTCTAGACCTGGCAATTTATATTTTAATGTCTTTATTGTGTCAATACGATTAAGATATGAAATATGATAAGGTTAAATATCAATACGACACGAAAAATTATTCGTATCAGCATTTGAAACACGTACACAGATATATTTAATAACTGTATAACACGACACGATATGACTATCATATTTATAAATCCTGTTAAGATTTTTTATACAACACAACAAGATTAATAAATATGATTAACATAATTTTTCCTAACAAGTTTAATATGATTAACTTAAAATATTTACAATTAAAAATAATTTAATTATTCAAATTTAAAATCAATAATTATAATAAAATTATAATAACATCAAATATAATAAAAATTAATATAAATAACATACATAAAATTCATTATCATACTAATAAAATCTATCATTAACATCTAAAACGTGTCATGTATACATGTTTAAACACGATAATACGATTACTATGATTAATTAAATATGTTTAAATATATTTTAAATGAATTAATCATATTTGACATGATTAAGATACAAAATTTAATATCATATCTTTTTGTATCATGTTATCATATTATGTCTAAATTCTCATATCTAATATATTCTCATAAAATTAATAAATTATAAGCAATACGGACAATATTTTTTGTCCATACGTTATCTTATCTTGTATCTCAATTGCCTCTCACTATTATCGTCACAAAACTTGTGCATTTATTGACGAACCTGTCAAAGACCAATGATGACAAAACAAAATTGACAAGACCTTATGTTACCTGCCACGTATGATATATTTTTCTAATTTTATTTGATATTTTATCCATATTTATACTATACATTTCATACTTACGTCAAGTACACATTATAAAAATAAATCAAATAATAAATTTTAGGTCATAAATAAAATTAAAAATTAAACAATAAATTAGGATTAAACGAAGTGGGATAAAAATTAAAAATTGAGATTAAGTAAGGATAACACAAAAATTTTGGCTCAATTTTTTACTGCTATTTTGGCCTAGAAGCACGATTTTGTTATACTCTTTACCTCTCCAGAATCATAAGATCAAAAGGATAAATTTTTCTTCATATGACTAATATCTTAAAATTAACCATAAAGTATAAATTACATATATAATCAAATTGAAATTTTTTAAGATATAAATTGTAGAATTGATTTTTTATTTCGAAGGTAATTTTAGAATTTTTCACATTATTACACAAGAAAAATGCTATATCGTATTTGCAAACTCATGATGTGCCTATGGAAAGCAACAAGTAAGACACAGTTCTTTCATCTCATTTAAACTTTATCACGTAGAATAATTTTTGTCTGATATTTTCAAACTGGACGATTATAGAGTGATAGTGAATAGGTTTACTAAGGTCTTTGATTTATTTACCAAGCTTTATCTTCTCTTTTAATTATTTTATATTCAAAAATAAAAAATTGATAGATAGTAACAGGGCGTCTCAAATAAAGAAGTCACGTTGCTGTTCAGAGCTAAATGCAATGATACAAAGGCATCTGCTTCTCCTTTAATGGTACTAGCGCGTGGTCACAAGCTCTTTTAACATTTTCTGACTTAAGATTTTCGTCCGTATGTCTATTATTGCTATCGATTTTGGTCTTCATCTCATAACCATGCAATTGAATGAATAACTTAAAAAAAAAAAAGCAAAAAAAGGTGGCCCAACCTTGAGATGAATTATGAATATGACACGATGATGCATGGCTTCCAACCTCTATGAAAAAAAAGGTGCTTAAAGGGTGTGTCTTCACATCCCAGCTTTGTAGTCTTTCAGCTTTATGAATAAATAATTTGCCTCTTGCCTCTGCAACATTTATGCATATACGATCTTATAAGCTGGCTTCTGCTTTTACTACCATTATTTTAGTATTGCTCTGACGACTTCCATATGATGCAACCAACAAGAGAAAATTGCTCACAATGAACTTTTTTTCATGTTTTTAATACAAATGTTTTTCTTAGGGGTCTTTATTATAAGAAAATAAATTAAACTTTACATATAAATTTATGCAACTATAAAGAGTACTTCTCATCGTACTTATGAACTAATATAATATATATTTTTCCATCATTGATAACTCATTCTGATGTGAAAGTATAATTTAGTTAAATATCAACTTTATCATAATATTCTTTTAGTTAAATTCTACGTACATTTCTTGTGATATAATCTTTTCTCACATAATACCATGAGGTTAGTTTTTTTCATATAAAGTTGCTGTTTTAGTTGTTTTCTCAAAATGGATGATAATGTTAAAGTTTCAATTCATTTTTTTTATAAACAGACAATAATAACCTTTATTTTAATTTTTTTATATTTTATTTGTTTAATTAAAAATTATTTCAACTTTTGATTTTTTTTCCTTTTTCTCTCACATTCTCATTGTTCCAATCAGGAAAGAGATTTTTTCTTCTTTAAATTTCAAACAGTTCAAAAGATTTAATATTTATTTTTGTTTTCAAATTTTCCTCTCTCATTTTGTTTTCATTTTTTCTGTTCATTTTTTCTGGAGCAGGTATTGTACCTAAAGAAGAATTTACAAAAGCAGGTATTGTACCTAAAGGTACAACAAAGTTGATTTAAGCCTCGAACTAGATCAAATAGAGAATTTGAGATGAAATTAAGGATTTTAAAGTACTAGAATGGTTTAATATGGTGATTTGGAGTTCGAGGATCAATTTGGAGTCAAACGGAATTTTCACTATCCAGGGGCAAAATGGTCATTTGTCACCTGGGGACAAAATGAGAATTTTTAGAAAAGATTTTTTGACCCCATTTGACTTATTAGAGTATGATTTGAGTATTGGAGTATGATTTGAGGTTAAGAAGTGAAAAAAAAAAATTAATTCTGGTATTTTTCAGAGCATAAGGGTAAAATGGTAATTTTACCATCCCAGTGACAAAATTGTAATTTTACACCACCATGACATTTGTCAAGCTCCACAATTCTACCTCTTATTATTTTATGCTATGGATAAATATTAGAGCATTTGTGGTGGTGAGAAAAGGCTTAAAAATTAAGTTAAAACAAGTGGACCAATAAAAAGATGACATGTGTCAAAATTTTAATATTTTTATATTGCCATTTAAAAACCAGCCCACACTCTTCCACTCAGCATTTCAAGGCCGACCAGCACCTGCAGAAAAGAGAAGAAAAGAAAAGGAAAACCCTAGGGAGGAAAAACTAAGGAAAAATTGTTGAATTTTCAAGAAATTGATGACTAAAGGTAAGATTTTTAATATTAAGCTTGAAATTCATCTTGCCCATGCATTTTTTTCCATTTTCCATGAATTAAATTCAAGTTTTCATGAGGGGCAATATGCTGGCCAGATTTGGAGAGAGAAAGTTGGTGATGAATTTAGTTGAATTTCAAGGTAACTTAGTGTTTTTAGGTGTTTAGTAACATTTAGTATGAAAATTAAGCAAGAAATCCACATGCCCATTATAGAACCTATCTTGGCTGAATTTTATGGGTGAGGATTGATGATGAATTTGGTTGTTTTTCATGCCATTTAGATGTATTTAGTGCTTAGGAATACTGAAAATCGAAAACGGGTACCGAAAAATTTTACTCCCGTTGTTGGCAATTTGCACCATAATGAGAGATATTTTGGTAATTGCACTTAGAATAGACTTGTAGTGAAGTTTGTGGAATTTTGGGGAGTACTGGAAGTGCAATAAATTAATTGGAATCGAATTGGACGTTTAGACCGATTAAATAGTGCATAGTGCGCGATAGGCCGAACACCTCCCATTTCATTGCATGCATTCATATAGAACATAGAATAGTTTTGTAACGATTTAGCATAAGTATATTAAATTTCCCGTTGCACATTATGTATAGGTGGTGAGCCCTCGGATAAGGGCAAAGGTATTGCACCCGAGGATCAAGAATAGGAGTGTTGTAAATTCCCGTCAAAGTGAGTAACCACTGTTCATCTTATCTATCTAGAGTATTTTTACAATCATTTTTATGATTTTAAGAATATTGAACCTAAATGAATTTTATGTTTTATGACTAATAATCGATTTAAGGAATAAGGTTTATGACTTATTTTACAATTCAATAATGTTTCTGAAAATGTGAGTATGTGGAGACCAACCTTTGATGTTGCTTATATATTTAAGTTTACGTACCTATGTTTGGAATTGATGATTTATGAACTGATACGTGATGACATATGTGGCTGGGATTTTGGGTTGTGAAATATATAAACTGTTTGTTTTCCTTTGACAGGTTGGGTAGTATTATGTTAGCCACGTTATGCTGTCAAAATTTTATTGATTGGTGGGTTATTTAATTAGCCACTGCAGTAGGCGGGTTTCCGTGGACCAGCCTATTAGAGGGGCACGGTAAACCCCGTTATATTTACCTTAGTAGGAGAGGCGCAAAGGATATCTCCTAAGGTACGATAGAGTTCACTTCACGCCGAACCACCACTTGAGGATGAACTCTGCCAACACCAAGGGATGGCTAAACTATGTTTTTATGAGTAGTTGTTAACTTAATAACCTTGGCGGACTCGGTTGAATGCCTCGGCCAAGGTATCACCGAGTATGATTTTTGGCATGAGCCAAGTTTTTAAGAAAATCATAAGTCGTGATGTGTATTATAATGAAATGTGTTGTTTTATATGATTTGAAACAAGTACAAAATGTTGTGGATTATGGTATGATGAAAAGTTAACTGTCTCCATTTACTCGGCTTTAGATGTTAATGACGGACTTTGTTTACTCACTGAGTTTATGAAAACTCACCCTTTCTTTTTTAACCATTTCAGGTTCAAGATAATCTGTAGGCAGTCGATTTCATCAAGGATTTCTTTTGGACTTACTTCCTTGGAAATCGTAGGTCTACATTCTTGCATACTTTTGGTTATCTCGGGGTCCATATGCCACTGTAGGATAATTTTGAATACTTGGTTTATTGTTTTACTATGTGTATGAATTTATTTTGTTCTAACGCTACAAAACTTATTTATGCATAGTTCTATAAAAATTGTTTTATAAGAAAATAGAATATATTATCGAATATTTTTATTTAGTCTAATTAGTCAACTTTTCACTCCAAATGGATGATTTAGATTGCAAAAATTTATTTTTAATCGAAAATGGATATCTTTCTACCATACGTTGTATTTTTATCAGGTTTCGAAATTTTTAGGTAAAAATGACCAAAATACCCTTGTGTGGTCAAAATTTTATTTTGATTGTTTTCGATCTAAAATAATTTATATTCTCTTAAAACTCGATATTTAGTGACTATTGCTCACAGGGGAAGTGGAAAACTAATGCAAGGGCCTTGCGAGGTTTCGGTTGACATACCGAGTAATGAATGATTACCGAGACTTCGCGGTGGTTGTCACGGGCTAGAAGGGAGTGCCGGGTCGTGACAATTCATGTGGTATTAGAGCTTTTGGTTTTAAAGTTATTTTAAAAATTGCAGTGTTATTGTGGCCCCAAGGTAGATTAGATTGAGTTAAATGCATATAGTTGCATATAGAACTTAAAGTCATTTAAGTTTGTTCTGTCTTTTCTTATAGATCATCATGCCTCCTCGACGTGGACGCCCATCACTCTCTAGACTAGTCGAGAGGGGAAGAGGTCGTTCTCAACATAATCAGCCAGATCCTGTAAAAGGGGAATCGGCTGCGTCTACTCTTCGAGCAGCACCTGCTACTGAACCGATTGAGACTCCTCCACCACCTACCAATATTCCTGGTGTCCCTACCATGTCTCCTGAGGTAGTACAGGTATTGGCAGCTTTTCTTACTACTATTACTAGCTAGGCCCAAGCTAGTCAAGTTCCTCCTATTGTTCCTCCGACTGTTCCTTCAGTACCACCACCTCCACCTCCTATCCCACCACAAGTACCTGATGTCTCCATTTTTAAGAAACATAAAGAGGCTAGGTAACTCGGTTGCATTTCTTTTACGGGTGATCTGGATGCAACCGCAGCTAAGGACTAGATCATTCAGGTATCGGAGACACTTAATGATATGAGACTAGAGGATGATATGAAATTGATGGTGGTCACTAGATTGCTTGAGAAAAGGGCCCGTACTTGGTGGAACTCAATGAAGTCTCGTTTTACTACTCCTCCGACCTGGTCAGATTTTTTATGAGAGTTCGACGGTCAGTATTATACTCATTTTCATCAAAAGGAAAAGAAGAGGGAATTCTTAAGCTTGAAACAAGGGAGCTCGACAATAGAGGAGTATGAAGCTCATTTTAACGAGTTGATGTCTTATGTGCCCGATCTGGTGAGGACTGATCAGGATCAGGCTACTTATTTTGAGAAAGGGCTTCGAAATGAAATCCGAGACCGGATGACAGTGATAAGTAAGAAGCCGTATAAAGAGGTTGTACAGATGGCTCTACGGGCTGAGAAACTTGCAACTGAGAACAGGCGAATCTGGGCTTAGTTTGCCAAAAGGAAGAATCCGAATATATCTTCCGGTCAACCCTCGAAGAAGGGTAGGGATTTATCTACTTTAGGAAGTACCACCACAGTTTCAGTAGCATCTACCCGACCCCCATCTCAACAGTCGTAACAGAGGCTTTCTAGATTCAGTAGGTCAGCAACGAGTGCTCTTGGGAAGAGCTTTGAGAGTTTTGACAGATGCTGAAATTGTAGAAAAGTTCATCCTGGACCGTGCAGAGAGCCTGTACGATATTTTCAGTGTGGACAACAAGGTCACATAAGGAGTGCTTATCCACAGTTAGTGCGAGCTACTACAGCTGTTTTATCTCCTTCGGTTCGTACCGATACACAGAGAAGAGATTTTTTTGGGTCACAGCCGCGGCAGGGTGTTGTGATACGATCAGACGTGGGGAGTAATACCCTAGCACGTCCATCTTCTAGACCACAGGCTCACACTCCGACGAGAGTTTTTGCAGTGACCGAGGAAGAAGCCCAAGTTCGACCTAGTGCTGTGACAGGTACTATGTTTGTATTTGATAGAGAAGCTCATGTTTTAATTAATTCTGGTCCAGATAGATCTTATGTGAGCACAACATTTGCATCTTTCTCTGATAGAAGTCTATCACATTTAGAGGAAGAGATTGTAGTCCATACCCTCTAGGAGAACAATTGATCAGAAACACCTGCTATAGAGATTGTGGGATAAGGGTTTGTGAGGAAGAATTCAAAGCTGACTTAATTCTTTTAGAGATTCGAGATTTTGATTTAATATTAGGTATGGACTAGTTAACTGCACATCGGGCGAATGTGGATTGTTTTAGGAAAGAAGTTGTTCTTCGAAATTCGAAGGGAGTAGAGACTGTGTTTGCAGGGGAACGTCGAGTATTACCGTCTTGTGTAATCTCGGCCATCAAAGCTTTGAAACTGGTGCAGAAAGGGTATCCAGCTTATTTGGCTCACATGATTGATACTTCAAATGGGGAACCTAAGTTAGAGAATGTCTCAATAGTTAGTGAGTTTCTTGATGTATTACCTGATGAGTTACCGGGACTACCTCCTGATCGAGAGCATGAGTTCCCTATTGATTTACTTCCAGGTACCGCACCTATTTCTATCCCTCCATATAGAATGGCTCTGACAGAGTTGAAGGAACTGAAGGTCCAGCTTCAAGATTTGGTGGATAAAGGTTTCATTCGCCCTAGCATTTCTCCTTGGGGAGCACCAGTCTTATTTGTAAAGAAGAAGGATGGCACTCTTCGATTGTGTATCGATTATCGTCAGCTAAACCGAGTGACCATAAAAAATAAATATCCTTTACCCCGGATTGATGATCTTTTTGATCAATTACGAGGTGCTATGGTGTTCTCTAGGATTGATTTGAGGTCTGGATATTATCAGTTGAAGATTAAGGAGCAGGATGTACCCAAGACTGCTTTCAGAACGCGTTATGGGCATTATGAGTTTCTAGTGATGCCGTTTGGTTTGACTAATGCCCTAGCAGATTTTATGGATCTTATGAACAGGGTGTTCCATCCATACTTGGATAAGTTTGTGATAGTATTCATAGATGACATCCTAGTTTATTCGAAGAATGATAATGAACATGCTGCCCATTTGCGTATTATATTGCAAACTTTACTCGAGAGATAACTCTATGCCAAGTTCTCTAAATGTGAGTTCTGGTTGAAGGAAGTGGTTTTCTTGGGACATGTTGTGTCTAGAGCTGGAATTTATGTTGATTCTAAAAAGATTGAGGCCATTTTACAATGGAAGCAACCGAGAACGATAACAGAGATTCATAGTTTCCTTGGCTTAGCCAGTTATTATCGAAGATTTGTTCAGGGATTTTCTTTGATAGCAGCTCCTCTGACTCGTTTGACTCGTAAAGAAGTTAAGTTTGAGTGGGATGACGTATGTGAAAGTTGATTTCGGGAGCTAAAGAACCGGCTGACCTCTGCTCCAGTTTTGACACTTCCTGTTAGTGGGAAAGAATTTGTGGTGTACAGTGATGCCTCTAAATTGGGATTAAGGTGCGTGTTAATGCAGGATGAAAAAGTGGTAGCTTATGCTTCTCGGTAGTTGAAAAAGCATGAAACAAATTACCCTACCCACGATTTGGAGTTAGCAGCAGTAGTCCTTGCATTGAAAATCTTGAGGCATTACTTATATGGTGAGCGTTGTCGAATTTTTACTGACCATAAAAGTTTGAAATATTTGCTCACCCAGAAAGAACTCAACCTGAGGCAAAGACGTTGGTTAGAGTTAATTAAGGATTACGACTTAGTGATTGATTATCATTCGGGAAAGGCAAATGTTGTAGCAGATGCCTTGAGTCGTAAATCCTCATCTTCATTAGCTTCCCTTCAGAATTCCTACTTTTCGATACTATTTGAGATGAAATCTCTAAGGATCCAGTTGAGTAATGGTGAGGATGGAGCCTTACTTGCTAGTTTTGTGGTGAGACCATCATTGTTGGATCAAATTAGAGAATTGCATAAATCTGATGATGAGTTGAAACAAGAAGTTCAAAAGCTGCAAGATGGAGAAACTAGTGAGTTTAGACTCAGTGATGATAGTACCTTGATGTTTAGAGACCGAGTTTGTAACCCTAAAGATAACCAATTGAGACAAGCGATTTTAGAAGAAGCTCATTCTTCCGCCTACGCTTTACATCCTGGAAGCACTAAGATGTATCAGACTATTAAGGAAAGTTATTGGTGGCCGGGTATGAAACGAGACATAGCAGAGTTTGTAGCGAAATGTCTCACATGCCAACAGATCAAGGCGGAGCATCAAAAATCGTTAGGTACTCTTCAGCCTTCCCTGAATGGAAATAGGAGCATGTGACAATGGATTTTGTGCTGGGTTTGCGGCGGACACAGAGTGGGAAAGATGCTATTTGGGTGATTGTGGATAGACTAACTAAGTCCACCCATTTCTTAGCTATTCATAGCACATATTCCATTGAGAAACTGGCTAGACTATATATAGATGAGATAGTGAGATTACATGGAATTCCAGTTTCCATCGTGTCAGATCGAGACCCTCGATTCACCTCACGATTCTAGCCAAAAGTTCAAGAAGCTCTCGGAACTAAGTTGAGATTTAGTACTGCTTTTCACCCACAAACGGATGGTCAATCCGAAAGGACCATTCAGACTTTGGAGGATATGCTACGGGCTTGTGTCATTGACTTTACTGGGAGTTAGGATAGACACTTACCGTTGGTGGAGTTTGCTTATAACAACAGCTTTCAGTCTAGTATAGGGATGGCACCATACGAGGCTCTATATGGGAGAAAGTGTCGAACTCCACTTTGTTGGGATGAAGTGGGTGAAAGGAAATTGGTTAATGTGGAATTGATTGATCTGACAAATGACAAAATCAAGGTTATCCGAGAACGATTAAAGACAGCCCAAGACAGGCAAAAAAGTTACTCAGATAAACGAAGAAAAGACTTAGAATTTGAAGTTAATGAGAGAGTTTTTCTTAAGGTTTCTCCTTGGAAAGGTAATAATCTGAAAACTTTGTGGTATTAAGTTTTATTTGATTATATTATTATGGTAAATTATGATATTTTGTTGGATAATAAAAAAGTGTGATTCGATTCGCAAAGTAGGGAAAGCTTAATCCGAGATATATTGGACCCTTTCGTATCATTGAAAGGATTAGGCCAGTGGCTTACAGACTTGAATTACCCCCGGAGTTAGATCGGATTCATAATGTCTTCCACGTCTCGATGTTGAAAAAGTATGTTCCCGATCCTTCCCATATTCAAGAGACACCTCCAATTGAACTGCATGAAGATTTGAAGTTCGAGGTGCAACCGGTACGTATTCTAGATCGAAAGGATTGAGTGTTGAGGAACAAGAGCATTCCAATGGTGAAAGTATTGTGGAAGAATGCTCGAATGGAAGAGATGACGTGGGAAGTTGAGCACCAGATGAGCAGCCAATACCCACATCTTTTCTTCGAATCTGGTAAGTGAAATTTTGAGGTCAAAATTTTATTTTAAAGGGGGTAGTGCTATAAAGCCAGACCTTATAAAATACTTGTCATGACATACATGTGATGATAGCATGATCGCATGCTAGAAGAGTCCCGAAAAATTTACAAAAGTAGGTATTGTACCTAGAGGTACAACAAAGTTGATTTAAGCCTCGAACTAGATCAAA
This sequence comes from Theobroma cacao, assembly GCF_000208745.1. Taxonomy (NCBI): domain Eukaryota; kingdom Viridiplantae; phylum Streptophyta; class Magnoliopsida; order Malvales; family Malvaceae; genus Theobroma; species Theobroma cacao. The sequence goes on from NW_017234724.1 coordinate 94,418, forward strand.
TAGAGAATTTGAGATGAAATTAAGGATATTAAAGTACCAGAATGGTTTAATATGGTGATTTGGAGTTCGAGGATCAATTTGGAATCAAACAGAATTTTCACTATCTAGGGGTAAAATGGTCATTTGTCACATGGGGACAAAATGGGAGTTTTAAGAAAAGATTTTTTGACCCCATTTGACTTATTAGAGTATGATTTGAGGTTAAGAAGTGAAAAAAAATTTTAATTTTGGTATTTTTCAGAGCATAAGGGTAAAATGGTAATTTTACCATCCTAGTGGCAAAATTGTAATTTTACACCACCATGACATTTGTCAAGCTCCACAATTCTACCTCTTATTATTTTATGCTATGGATAAATATTAGAGCATTTGTGGTGGTGAGAAAAGGCTTAAAAATTAAGTTAAAACAAGTGGATTAATAAAAAGGTGACATGAGTCAAAAATTTAATAATTTTATATTGCCATTTAAAAACCAGCCCACACTCTTCCACTCAGCATTTCAAGGCCGACCAGCACCTGCAGAAAAGAGAAGAAAAGAAAAGAAAAACCCTAGGGAGGAAAAACTAAGGAAAA
>NW_017234724.1:96221-120507 GCF_000208745.1 Theobroma cacao
GTAAACCTTGTTATATTTTACCTTAGTAGGAGAGGCACGAATGATATCTCCTAAGGTACGATAGGAGTTCACTTCACGCCGAACCACCACTTGAGGATGAACTCTGCCAACGCCAAGGGACAGCTTGCTTTAAAAATAAAAATGTGTTTCACGTGTAAATGTTATAACAACCTTGGTGGACTCGGTTGAATGCCTCGACCAAGGTGTCACCGAGTATGATATTTGGCATGAGCAAGTTTTTAAGAAAATCATAAGTCGTGATGTGTATTATAATGAAATGTGTTGTTTTATATGATTTGAAAAAAGTACAAAATGTTGTGGATTATGGTATGATGAAATGTTAACTGTCTCCATTTACTCGGATTTAGATGTTAATGACGGACTTTGTTTACTCACTGAGTTTATGAAAACTCACCCTTTCTTTTTAACCATTTCAGGTTCAAGATAATCTGTAGGCAGTCGATTTCATCAAGGATTTCTTTTTGACTTACTTCCTTGGAAATCGTAGGTCTACATTCTTGCACACTTTTGGTTATCTCGGGGCCCATATGCCACTGTAGGATAATTTTGAATACCTGGTTTTCTGTATTACTATGTGTATGAATTTTTTTTGTTCTCACGCTACAAAACTTATTTATGCATAGTTCTATAAAAATTGTTTTATAAGAAAATGAAATATATTATCGAATATTTTTATTTAGTCTAATTAGTCAACTTTTCACTCCAAATGGATGATTTAGATTGCAAAAATTTATTTTTAATCGGAAATGGATATCTTTTTACCATACGTTGTATATATTTTTATTAGGTTTCGAAATTTTCAGGTAAAAATGACCAAAATACCTCTGTGTGGTCAAAAAATTTATTTTGATTGTTTTCGATCTAAAATAATTTATGTTCTCTTAAAACTCGATATTTAGTGACTATTGCTCATAGAGGAAGTGGAAAACTGATGCAAGGGCCTTGCGAGGTTTTGGTTGACATACCGAGTAATGAATGATTACCGAGACTTCGTGGCGGTTGTCACGGGCTCAAGGGGAGTGCCGGGTCGTGACAAATATCATGTCCTATTTTGCAGACTCATGATGTTCATTTAAAAGCAGTTGCTGAGACCAATATCGCCTATCCATTCAAAATTTATTACATATGTTAATCAATTTTCATTTATTTACTTATGAGATTTTGTTTTTATGTCTGTGATGAAACTGTGACAGATTTGACAAAGGTTAGTGAATTTATTTTAACTGATCAATTATAATGAGATGAGAGGAAAATTAGGGAATGCTTTCCACCATATGAAAGCTCTCTTATTTTAACACTACCTTTGAGCATAAGGCGTCCAGAGGACAAAATAATTTGGCATAACAGCAAAGATGGGGAGTACTCGGTTAAATTGGGTTACCGATTGTTATGCACAATTGTAGACACAACTAATTTTATATTTTTATGAGTTTTTATTATTTTGTTATTTTATTTTTAGTTAATCTCAACCCCAATGTAAAGTTGGGTTTGGAACTTTAGTTTGTGGCTCAAAAACAGACCCAGAAAATAGTAAAATTAAAATTTCAGATCAAACAAACTAAACAAGATTAAAAGCAATAATTAATGATTAAAACTTACTAAACTACAGAGTTTGGAAGCATAAAGAACAAAAAATAAAATAAAAGAAAAAAGACCAGCTCAGCCTTGCCAAAGACACCCTTGTTGTACCAAACGCGAAAAATTCGAGTCTAACAATGGCCTCACGATGCTGGGGATAATAGGTGGTTGCATCCCCAACACCAAAAAGGAGATATAAAGCTGCCTCTTCTCAACTTAATAGGGTAGCTGGATTTTCAAAAAAAAAGAAACCTTGGAAAGAAAAAATCGTAGCTTTGAGCCTAGCCAAAAACCCTAAAAATTTGAAAAAACCCTAGAACAAAAACCCTAGAAATCCCTACTACAAATCCTAGGTAACCTAGAGCCGAAAATGTTAGCTTTCCTATTCTACCAACCTACCAGCAGCCAATAACCACAAAAAATAAAAAAACAAAAACCTACTAAACAAATAAAAGGCAACCGAGGGGGAAAGATTTCTTTCTTCTTTCTTTCTCACAGATATAGGGGTGAGATTTGGAGTTCTTGGGGTTTGGATTGGAAAAGGGAGATGAGGTTTAGAGGGTTTTGGGTTGAACTAAGGTTTGGGGTTTAGTTTCACAAGTTGTGAAGGAGAGTGACGAAAGGGAGTTTTTTGTTGAGAGAAGTGAAAAAAAGACATTTTTTAGAGAGAGGGAGGACGACCGGCGGCTAGAGAGAGAAAGAAGATGGTGAAATGAAGGGAGGAGCTGAAAAGAAGGCTTTTATACCTTGGATTAGAGCATAAAATGGTATTGTTTTGGTGAGGACGTTTTGGCAACTAAAAAGGTTGAAACAACACCGTTTCGGAGGAAGATGGTTGAGTTCTTGAAGCAGCCTTGCGGGCTTCCTACTGGTTCGGTCTTCCTTGGGCCAACTCAAGCTTTGGTTAAGCAGTAGATCCTTGGTTTATTGGGTGTTTTGTTTTGGGTATTTGTGTTGATTGGTTTCATTTAGAAAGTTCTTAATATAGTTTTATGAAAATAATATACATATGGAAAAAAACAACATAGTAAAATAGTAAAACTAAAATATATTAGTGCTTTAGTATGAATATTAGAAATGTAGACACTGAAAAAAAAATATAATAAATAATAAAATTTTAATTAATTAGAAATCATAAAATAATTATAATATAAAATTTTAAAAAAATTATAAAAAAAAAGTAGCACTCATTCGGGGAGCCCAAAAAAAAATCTGAAAACCCCAACAACTTGCAAAAAAGAACAACAAGCAATTCAAAAATTCCTAGCTTCCTAGCAACCAAGAGCAACCACAAATCCTCAATCAAAAAATACAAAAAAATAAAAAAATATAGAAAAAATATACAATGGTAAGGGAAAAGAGCTGTGTTCTGGGGATCCCTTTTAATTAGTTTGTTTTAAGGTAGGTCTTGGGAGTCTTTGGAGGGTTTTGGGTAGCCAACCCCCGAAGATCTAGGTCTGCGCCGTCGATTTTAGAGAGAGAGAAGATATGGGTCTTGCCGCCGACGGAGGGAAGAGGAGTAGAGAGAGAAGATCTGGGTCTTGCCGCCTGCGATGGTCAAGAGAGAGTGAGCAAAAGAGAGAAGATCTGGGTCTTGCTGTCGGTAAGAGAAAAGTGAGCGAAAGAGAGAGATCGATTTTCTTTGGAGTGACCGGCTACTGCAAAGTCAGAAAGGGGAAGAAGGGCCGGCGACTTGTAGAGAGAAGGGAGAGGGTATGGTCGATAGAGAGAGAAAATGGTGAAAGAAAATGAAGAGAAGGTGAAAAAAGAGACCTTTTATAGCTAAGTTTATAAACCAAATGACGCCGTTTGGTAAAGAAGCTCAAGCAACCCAAGAAGCTTGAAACGAGGTCGTTTTGGAGAAAAATGAGGCTGAATTCTTGAAGTAGGCTTACAAGCTTTTTGGGTCAGTCCGATCCACCTTGAGTCGGGTTAGGCTAAAGCTTTGGGGTAAGTTTTGGATCATTGATTTATTGGGTTATGATTGTGGTATTTGTGTTGATTGTTTAAGTTAGAAAATTTTTAATGTAGCTTTATGTTAAGGATAGTAAAATAATATAAATAAGGTATATTAATGTTGTAGAATGAATTTTAAAATTTATTAGGAAAGAAAATCATTAAAAAATAGAAAATATATAAATATATAAATAAAAATAAAAATAATAAAGATGTCTAAAAATGTAAAAATGTGAAGAAAAAGAAAGAGATTGGAATAGATAAGAAAATAAAGAAAATATATGTGCAATTATATGAAAATAAATGATAAAATTATATAGAAGAAAATATTTAGTTATAAAAACAGATTCAAGGATAAAATATATAAATAGAGAGAGATAAATGAACATTTAGTAAACAATAATAATAATATAATAAATAGGTTTAGGTAGATATTGATCTAGAATATAGCTAAGAGAATATATAACGTAGGAAGAGTTGAAATGCTAGACATGATCACAAAATATATATAATTATGTGAATTTATAGGAATGAAAATGAGTTAGGAAAATTAAAAAAATAAAATAAAATAATGTAATAGAATAAAATATGTGGATATCAAATTAATTGAAAAAGATAGCTTTATATAAAATGGAGAGGGATATAAATGAAGAGAGAATGAAAATGAAAAGATAAAGAATTATTAATATAAATAAAATAATTAATATCGATGATCGGATGATCGGTCTGGACGCGAGAAGTCACAATCTCGGGCCCATATTCCCTAGGTTCGGAATCCGAATCAAGGCTCCACCAGTACGATGGGAGGGCCTCGATTTCAAGATCTTGAAATTTTTAATAAATAAAGAATTTAACTATATAAAAATTACTCAATAAAAAAAAATAAATAACAATAGATAAAAAAATGATGATAAAAATAATAATAATAATTCGAAAATATAGTAAATAATTAATTTGTGAAAATGCAACATACATGACATTAAATAAATAGGAAAATAAATAAATAAATAAATAATAATAAAAAATCTAAGACAACAACTAATTGAAAATTAATCATTAAATGGAATCATAAACAATTTATCTAATTATAAAAGGAAAATATAAAAGTAACCTAGAAAAAATGTAAAGTATAAAAAAATAATAATTAGAAATAAAATAGAAAATATGATAATAAAAAATAAAATAAAATGAAAATAATAATTAAATAATAAAAATGACAAAAAAATAGATAATTGTATTAACATAGCATATATATATGTTGCATCATGCATATCGTTGCATCATGCATATCATTGCATATAAATATTTTTGTTTTCGAGTTTAAGTCCCGATGATGGGATTTTTTTGAGGATCTTGTGAAGGCGAGTATTTATCGAAAAGTTCCCTAAGTGAAAAGATGTCCTCGGGTCTCACCAGTATGATATGAGGGCTCGGGAAACATCTTTAATAAAAGGCTTTTGCTTGTATTAGGTTCATTATTCACAAAAATATTATTTAAAAAAAAAAAACGTACGATAACCCTGATGATGGGAATTATTCGTTGAATTTGCGAAGGCGAGTTTCTCGGATAATTCCCTAGGTGAGAGAACACCCGGATCCCACCAGTATGATGGGTGGATTTGGGAGAACGTCCTCGATAAAAGGTTATTCGTCTGACATTTTTATCCCACGTCATGCATTTCATCTTACCTTACACTTGCATTTTATTTTAAAAACAAACAAAATAATTTAAAAAATAAGAGATAAAATAAGCGAATAATAGCTAAGGAAATAAAATGAACTTAAAAATTAAAGCCTAATAAGATAATCTAAAAATGGTAACGTTCATGGAACAAGCGTCCCGGGGGTGCTAATCCTTCCCCGGGCGTAACCGTACTCCCGAACCTAGATCTGAAAAAAAAAACGTAGACCAGTTTAAGGTTCTTTTGGTGAGCTTAAATCTAATTTAGACTCCGCCGATTAGAATCGAATCAATAGGTGGCCAATCGCAACTAGTAAAAAAGATTGGTGGCCACTCCTAGTTTTAGAGTTTTCACTAGCGTCTGGCGGTCGGGTTCCCGGACCTGCACGTTACGACAAGAAATATGGTATAAAATTAAAATAAATAGAAGACAATAAAATAATAATAATAAAAATAATATTTTAAATATGATTAGTTATAAAAAGAACATGAACTTAGATAAATATTTAGTTAAAAATATATAGTTTAGGTAAGTTAAATATATATATATAAATAGAAATTAAATGCCTAAATAAAAAAAGGTATTTATGATGATAGATCTAATCAAGGTAAAATATATAAAAAAAAATAAATGTTTAGTTAAAAAGAGAGATTTAAGTAGAAAAATAGAAAATACCTAGTTTTAAAAAAAATAGAACTTTATAAATGAAAGAAAATATAAGAAAAATAAAATATATTTTAGTCATAAATGAAAATAGGTTAGATAGGCAAGAGAAATGAAATATTTAGTTATACAAATTTATATAGGTATATACATATATATAAATGAAAATATATGACATAATATAAAATTATAAATATTAAAAAATAGAATGATTATTTTGAATTAATCCAATGATGGAATTTCATCTGAAAAAGCAAAGAGTTGTCATTTTTGGGATGAATTTCCTAGGTGTGGAATTTGAGGAGGATTTTTGCCAAAACGTCAAGATAAATCTAAATCCTATATTCCAATACTCATTAATTCAAATAATCATTTTAAACGTTCAAAGAAATAAATTTATGTAATATTATATCTAAATATAAATCGATGTAGTTAGTTAATTAATTAGTTTAAACAATTATTGCAAAATAAAGAAGTTAATTGTTTATTCAATAAAGGAATGTATAGTTCTATAAAATATATTAACCCATAATATTAACTAAAAATTATTGATTTAAATAGAATGTTTCTAAAAAAGGTGCATACAATAAAAATAAATAAGGTAGTAAATTACCCTAAACTATTAAATAACTTATTATATAAATTACAAATCAACTAAATTTATAAACTCGCTCATTTAGGCATCATTCATAATTTTATTTTGGCATAGCATATGACATATATTTTGTTAATGGGATGAGAACTTCGATGATGGGATTTCCTCGAAAGACTTGTAGAGACGAGTTCTTTCGGGGATATCCCTAGGTGAGAAAAACTTTGAGACTTTACCAAAGCGTTGGGATGGTCTACGAATGATTTTCGATACAAGGTTTTCGCTACTCTTTTTTTAAAAAAAAATTCGTAAATCATGATATCATTTTGCAATTGCATCATGTGCACTCATAAAATCGAATAAAAAGCTTTAATTTACTAATACAATAAAGAATTAATTAAGTAAACAAGGATTATGGAAACATAGGAATAAAATCAATGGTTTAGGCTATAATAAGATAACATATGATGAAATGGTACCGTTCGTGGAACAGACGCCATAAGGGTGTTAATTCTTCCTCATGCATAACTGTACTCCCGAACCCAACTTTAAAAATTCACAGACCAGTTCATTGTTCTTTAAATAGATCTAAAATCAATTTAGGATTTTGTTGAGTAAAAGAAATTTAATAGGTGGCCAATCACACCTAGATAAAAAAACATTGGTGGTGACTCCTAACATTTATTCTTCCACTTCTAGCGGTCGAGTTTTCGGACTTGCATGTTATGACAACTTGGCGACTCCACTAGGGAAAAGGAGAGTCGAACCATTAATTAATTATAAGTTATCTTAAGCCATAAATAATTCAGTGTTTCCTGTAGTATTAATGATTTATTTTGCATACTTTTGTTTGATGTATTTATTTATTTCATTATTATCATTTTATTGCTTTTAATAATAGCGGGGAGTTTAGGATAGAGGGATGTGAGATTATTGGTCCAAGGTTGATATATTCCTTCACACACACGACACATCTTGCATTCATGCATAAGCCTTCTACCCGGGCTATGTCCTTCGTTAGGATGGAGTTTAGTAGCTACACTTTCATGAGGTGATAACCTCTACATGGGCTAGTGAAGACTCCCACTCAAATCGAACCTAGTCTATTTGAGACCTATAATGGGTGAGGACTGGGGTGCTTTACTAGTCCGTGCGGTCGACAGTAATGAGCGATTTGGGAACCTTTAGCTCTATTTTTAACCCGAACTCAACATATAAAACACCATGAGTAGCCTTTTCCTAAGTAAAGCCTTACCCGTGAGAGTATACCCTCTAACTAGGTGCATATGAAGGAATTTCTTTTACTCCCTTTATTCTAAATTTTCACCACAAAATAATGAAGGAATCGTGGAGTAGATAACGTTTGATGACATTATGGATACCCATGATACTAATTATTATCATTCATTTCTTTTAATCAGAATTACTTTTGAAATCTCTATTTACTATACTGACTTGAGCTTGTTGTCACTTTTTATTTGCATATGCATATTTGCATCATAATTTTGCATATAGGAAAAGTATTTGTCACCTAACAACCATTGACGAGGAGGATCCAATTGCATTCATGGAGTCATCATGGCCAGCTTCAGGCTACGACGGGATATGTGAAGTGACTCGGCATATGGCAAGCGCCTAACGAAATGAGGGAGATTGCTTGGCAAAAGGTCATATTTCATCATTACCTAGTGGGGTCCACCTTGATCTTAAACAAAACTACTTACAGACTTGGTTGATATATGAGAAAGGTGAGGGGCCACAACGCAAGGGAATTTTGATAAGAGTTATAGCCACATAACCTGGCTCTTTAAGGTTCAAATTGATGATCAATTATTGAAGGCCATCGTGCAATTCTAGAATCCATCGTATAGATGTTTTACTTTTGAAGAGGAGGATATGGTGCCGAAAATTGAAGAGTATTCAGCTCTGCTCCAAATTGATCTTGACAATCCAGACAAAATATATTAGAGAGGAGAAATGACTAGGCAGAAATAGAAACTAGCCAAGATGATGGGTATAACTCCGGAATAAGTTAACCAAAACTTAAGGAAAAAGGGAAATAATGAATGTATCCCATGGAGGTTTTTACACAGTTACATCATGAAGCATCAGGACACCGAGCAAGGTCAGCTTGCGATGGCATTAGGGATCTACGAGCTAGTAATATTTCCCAAAGTCTTGGGGCATATAAAGGTGGGACTTATAGACTTCTTCGAGCAAGTTATCAACAAGGCTAACCTTTCACCATCAATCCTAGCAGTAACTCTCAAATCACTGAACTATTGTCAAAAAAAGGGAGAAAGACGATTGTGGGATGCACATAACTTCTTTCCATCTAGATAATAAGTCACTTTGAACGTAAAGTCAAGCGGTTCAAAAAATCGTTTCATCCACAAAGTGCCCCCATCAAAGAATTCTGTAAGAGTAAATAAGACTAAGGAGCAATGGATTTCCAGGCTTAGAAAACTCATAAATGCGGAGGTAACGTGGAGATCTCCATGGATGCCCTGTCGCCTAGTTATGTACATTTGTGGAGATGAACTTTGGGTACCATTAGTGGGACCATGGGGACCGATCAATTATGCCTTAATCATGGTGAGAAGGCAATTCAGATTAGAGTAATTGTGCCGAGGACACATCGACTCAACACTTTGGAGTTTGCTTATGGAGAGCCGAGCTTCTTGAAAAAGATTGAGAAGATTGTTTGAGCATGGAAGAAAACAGGCTGGGTAAACTGAGGAAGGTATACTAATGAAGTTATTATTGGGTATCTGATGTGGCATGCCTAATGAGCTAAGGATGTGGTATACCTAAAGGAAGATGCACTTCATTGCCCAATTGATCCAGAACCTCGAGATGCTTTGCTGGAGAGTGAATTGGCTCGAAAGAAGTAACGATATGAAGATCTCCAAAAAAAAAGTGTGAGAAGATGAAGAAGGAAGCAGTTGAACAAAGGATGAAAGTCTAAAAAATAAAGAGTGATTTGGAAAAGAAGTACGAAGGCTTGAATAACAAGTTATCTGCCATGACCAATGAACTCCAAAGGGAAATACAAGTAAGAGAAAATTGAGATAATGAGCTTCAAGCATACAATGATGGATTGAGAAATAAGGTGTGATTCTAGTAAGAATCCATCCAACTACTAAGACAAGAGTATGATGAGCTTGAGGGGATTATGAGAACTTATCAACGAGAATATGAGTGCCTCAAGTAGGAAAGCACCCAAATCTGATAGTGGGGTGAATCCTACAAACAAGACTATGTGGAGAAGCAAGACAAGATGGATTATTTGATCAGGCAAATGAGAGAGGTGGCTTACAGGGCAAGAAGAATGGCTAGAAAGATAGACGTACTGAGAAGTAAAGTCTTCCCAATGGGGAAACAAGAGCAACAACTGATTGAGTATTATGATAAAGTGTATAGCCATTATAGTAGAATTGGTGAATAATTCTAGATATAAAAGATGACTCCTGAATTGTAATTAAAAGCAACATTTTATGGATCATTTTGTTGATAAGTGTTATGTGACAAATACTTTTAGCACATGACCATTTATTTATGCATGCATAAATACTTATTTCATGACAATAAGTACTTTCACTTTTAAATAATAATTAACTTATCAAAGACAATGGGTTCATTTCTTTTCATTTCATTCATGAACTGATAATGCATATGATTCATGTTTATGATTACAAAAGTTTTTCAAAAATAGCTCGACCACCTAAACTAAGTGATCAACGCGTCCATTACACTAATCGTCGAACGAAAGGCATGGAAGAAGAACAACAAAGTCGATTGGACAGGATGGAAAAAGCTTAGGAAGAGATGAAAGATCAGTTAGCAAAAATGATAGAGTTGATGATGATTTTAAGCAAAGAAAAAAGAGTGGTTAGAGATTCGGCCCCAACAAAAAACCAAAGCACTGATAATTTGAGAAATGATCAACCTTGCTGGCCAAGATATTTCATCCCATGCATAAACATCTCAGGGGGTTCACTCGTAAATGGCACAACCAGTTGGAGGATTTCGTTATGCTTACTACAACTTCTCACCTTCATTAGGTCTTCAGCAAGTCCATGCACAATTCGGATCAAACATGGGAATGAATCCTACTGAACCAATACAAGTCCCTGACTTAAATGATCCAAAAAAGCAAAAAATGTTGAAGAAATATTCATTAGAGATAGCAGAAAACGACAAGGTTGAGAAAAAATATGATTTGTTGTAGGAGCACCTTCGTGCTGTGGAAAGAATGGATAAGTTCAGAACTATGGATGCAACTGAGTTATATTTGATACCCGATGTGGTAATTCTTCTCAAATTTAAGGTGTTAAAATTTGAGAAATATGATAGGACAAAAAACCCAATGGCACACATTACCATGTACTGTCAAAAAATGGCTACACAATCGCATGATGATAAGTTGGTCATTCACTTTTTCCAAGATAGCCTAACTAGATCAGCTGCAAGATGGTATGTACAGCTTGATCAGAGTCATGTCAAAACTTAGAAGGATTTGGTAAGAGCCTTTATGGCACAACACAAGCATGTTGCTGAGTTTAGCCCTTGACCGCTGGTCACTCTAGACCATGGAAAAAAAGACTAGTGAGAGTTTTAAGGAGTATGCCCAAAGATGGAGAGATGTAGCAACATAAGTTCAACCACCCCTGACAGATAAGGAAATGAATGTATTGTTCATATATACGCTTAGCGCTCTTTTCTATGAACGATTGATTAGCAATGTCATCAAAAATTTTATAGATCTAGTCTTATTAGGTGAAATAATACATGGAGCAATCAAGAATGGTAAAATTGAGGGGAACGAAACCACTAGCTCAAAGAAAGGGACTACATTTAAAAGAAAGAAAGGGGATATACAAGCAGTTACTTAGATTGGTCCACAGACCCATAATTTCAATCCCTACCATCCATATCCTCCATATCAACCTTTCTATCCAAGTATAGGAAACATTGCCTAGAATCCCTATATCTATCAACCTGCCCCACAACCAGCATTTCAAACCAATGTCCTCCCACAAACTCCAGCACCAATACCCATATCTTCTACCAACAACTTTGGTAATGGTCAGAAAGGATCCAAAACTACCCAAGAAAAAACTCAATTCGATCTCATTCCAATTTCTTACACTACCCTATTACCGCAATTGTTTGAAATTGACTTTTTTCTCGTACCCCTATAGAACCACTTAAGCCTCTTTTTCCAAAGTGGTATGACCAGAATGCAGGATGTGATTATCATTTTGGGATTCAAGGACACTCCACAGAAAACTGTAATACATTGAAACATAAGGTCCAAGCACTCATTAAGGTAGGACTTTTAAATTTTGCTCAAAAAGACAATTCAAATGTTGATGGGAATCCCTTACTTGACCATGGAAGGCCGACAGTAAATGCTATATATGAAGGCATGACACGAAGGGTGAAAAGAAGTATCGATGAGATTCAAACACTAATGGATAGAGTGTTCGAGGCATTGCCCAAAGGAAATGCCATCACTCCAGAACCAATAGACACAAAAGAATTAGGGCATAATCTCAATCTTTCTTGTAAATTCCATATGGGTGTCGTTGGACATTCTATCCAAAATTGTGATGGCTTTCGTTGTAAGTTACAAAAGTTAATGGATTTGTCAATAATTAAGTTTTATGTAGAAGCTGAAGAAGATTTGGTTGAAACCATAAATGAAGATTCCCTAAATGAAGTAGCATCAAGTTCATCCGACATGAGTAAACCTAAGCCTTTCACTATCTTTTATGAAGAAAAAAGGGAGTTCAATGAATGATAAGCTCCTTACTATTGTCGAAAATGGTATCACTATTAAAATTTTCAACCCATTCCTGTACAAGAGTGAGAAGGTTATTGCTTGTAATTATGAATGTAATATTTTAGGTACAACCTCCCTTCCTTTCCAAGTATCTTCTACAGACCTAATTGATGTGGGAGGTATAACGCGAAGTGGGTGATGTTACTCTCTTGAGATAGCAGAAAGTGTTGAAAAAGGAAAATCCAAACAGGGAGAAGAAGATTCGAAAGAAGCAAATACCCTTCCTAAGGACCAAACTACTGAACCTACAGTTGCTCGGAACATCGATGTCAAAAAGATTGCCACAGAGAAAAAAGCAAGTGAGTTCCTCAAATTCATCAAGCATAGTGAATATAATGTAGTAGAGCAATTAACAAGAATGTTTGCTCGCATCTCATTGTTGTCTTTGCTTTGAATTTAGAAGCACATAGGAATACATTACTCAAAGTATTGAATCAAGCTTACGTGGCTCATAATATATCGATTGAAAAGTTAGATCATATTGTGAGGAATATCACAGTGAGGAACTTCATTGCCATTAGTGATGAGGAAATTCCATCAGGTGGTCGAGGAAGTAACAAGGCTCTCCACATAACCATCAAGTGCAAGGACCATGCCTCTTACCTAAAGTGTTGATTAACAATGGTTCGGCCCTGAATGTCATACCTCATTTTACATTGACAAGGTTGCCAATTGATGTCTTATATGAGGGCCAGTCACATGTTAGTAAGAGCTTTCGATGGAACCAAACGGGATAATGGTAGGTGTTATTGATATACTAGTGAAAATCGATCCCTGCATATTTGATATCAAACTCTATGTGATGGACATTACCCTATCTTATAATTACCTACTAGGGTGCTTGTCGATCCATATGGCAGGAGCTGTACCATCTTTTTTGCATCAAAAAATTAAATTCGTAATTGAAGGCCAATTAGTAAGCATCTATGTGGAAGAAGACATATTAGCCATCCAATCCTAATTTACTCCCTATGTAGAATGACGAAAGAAGTCCCTGAATGCTCTTTTAGATCCTTTGAGTTTGTTAATGCAAATTATGTGGGAGAAGAGGTAGTGAGACTAACTCCTCGTTTGTCAACAGCAACTAAAATCGAAGTTAAATAGATAGTGGGAAGAGGGTTTCGTGCTAGTCTTGGGCGAGGAAAAAATCTACAAGAAATTAGTTGACCTTTGATTTCGATCAAGAATGAGGAAAGGTTTGGTTTGGGGTACAAACCCACCAAAGAAGAAAGAAGGAAGTTGGCAACCCAAAAGAAAATCAAAAGGATGGTTCAGATTGAAGGAAAAAAAAAAGAATTTGAGAAAAAGATAATTCCATACTTGTACGAGACCTTCCACTCCACAAGTTACATTTATCTTAAAACATTAACAAAGGTTAATGGGGTTCTGCAAATGTTTGATGAGCTATCGATTCACATGATCAAAGACGAAGATCTTCAAGAGAAGGTCCATATGGTGTATCTAGTATGGCTAGGAGAAGAGCTAACCAATTGGACAACCATGGAGTTACCTGTCATCTTTAAGTTTTTGAAAATGTAATGAAGAATCTCACCTAAATGCCTATGCCCAAGGACATTAGAAGTAATTTCTTATTTAAATGGGGTTTTCTGTTACTTTAATCATTCAAATAAATGACAAACCAGGATGTGTTATGTTGTTCATCAACTTTTTTTGCATATTTCCTATTCATTTATTATTTTAGCCAATAAATACTTACCCATACACATGTTTCCAATTTCACGTATTTGCAGGTCTTTAAATAATAAACACAAAGACAATCTAGAGAACAATTTGAATTTTGATTTCGAGAAAATTTCGAGCATTAATGAATTGAAAAATAAAGATGAAGCAGATAACTATGACTTACCCCATGATTTGTCGAGATTATTGGAATAGGAGGAAAGGAAGATTTTATCTCATCGAGAACTCATAGAAATGATTAACTTGGGAAATGTGGAAGATAAGAAAAAGGTTAAGATTGGTATTTTGCTATTAGCTGGTGAACGGCAAAAGTTAGAAGAATTGCTTTGTGAGTATGTGAATGTGTTTGCTTGGTCATACCAGGATATGTCGAGTCTTAATACTAACATTGTTGTCCACAAGTTACCTTTGAAACCGGATTACAAGCCGATTAAGCAAAAATTGAGGAGGATGAAGTCAGATATGTTGTTGAAGATTAAAGAAGAAGTAAAGAAGAAATTTGATGTTAGGTTCTTAGAGGTGGCCAGGTATCCTGAATAGGTAGCTAATATAGTCTCAGTTTCTAAGAAAGATGGAAAAGTTTGAATGTGTGTATATTATAGGGATTTGATTAGGGCAAGCTCGAAAAATGGTTTCCCTTTACTGCATATCGACACTCTTGTGGATAATATAGAAAAACATTCTTTATTCTCGTTCATGGATGGTTTTTTTGGATAAAATCAAATTAAGATTGCACCCGAAGATATGGAAAAAACAATGTTCGTAACCATGTGGGGAACTTTCTGTTACAAAGTGATGCCATTTGGATTGAAAAATATAGGTGCCACCTACCAAAAGGCCATGGTAACTTTGTTCCATGATATGATGCATAAAGAAATAGAGATATATGTGGATGACATGATTGCCAAATCTCGTAGGAAATGGGATCATGCTATTAATCTCAAGAAATTATTCGAGAGATTACAAAAGTTTCAGCTCAAGTTGTATCTTGCAAAATTTACTTTTGGTGTTACTTTTGGGAAATTGTTGGGGTTCGTAGTAAGCGAAAAAGGGATCAAAGTAGACCTAGACAAAATACCAGCTATTCAAGAATTGTCACCTCCCAAAACATAAAAAAAAGTGAGAGGATTCTTAGGGAGGTTGAATTACATTGCTCGATTTATATCCCAACTCACCTCCAAATATGATCCAATTTTCAAACTACTTCGAAAGCAAGACTCAGAAGAGTGGAATGAATATGTCAAATAGTTTTTGATAAAATCAAAGAATATCTCACAAATCTACCGGTGGTGGTACCATCAACGTTGAAAGATCTCTTATTTTGTATTTGACCGTGAGCAAGAATTCCATGGGATGTGTATTGGGGCAGGATGACGAAATAGGCAAGAAAGAGCATGCCATATACTACTTGACCAAGAAATTCACAAAGTATGAATCCAAGTACTTTACGCTTAAAAAGATGTGTTGTGCACTAGCGTGGACTGCTCAGAGGCTCCAGCTAGATATGTTGTATCCTACAACGTGGTTGGTGGCAAAATTGGATCCTAGCAAATATATTTTTGAAAAACCTTTCTTGTCCGAAAGAATAACACAATGGCAAGTTTTATTGTCTTAGTATGATATTGTGTATGTGTCCCAAAAATCAATTAAAGGGGAGAGTCATTACTGATTTCCTTGCAAATCAGGCTACTGAGGATTATGAGCCTGTAAGTTTCAATTTTCTAAAGAAGATTCGATGACCATCTTGCACATAGAAAATGAAGGTCCCAATGAACTTAGTCCCTAGAAGATTTATTTTGATGGAGTATCCAACGCTTTGAGGCACAAGATTGGAGCAGTATTGATTTCTCCAAATAAAAAGTATTATCCAACCATGACAAGATTAAATTTTAACCGTACCAATAACATGGCAAAGTATGGGGCATTGGTGATAAGATTACAAGCAGCAATCGACATGCAGGTCGACTCAATAGAAGTCTATGGAGATTCTACTTTAGTGATTTGTCAAATACGAGGTGAATGGGAAACTGAAGAATTTAAACTGATTCCATATCAAAAGTTAGTTACAAAATTAAGTAAACAGTTCAAGAAAATTAACTTTAATCATTTACCTTAAGAAGAGAACCAGATTGCCGATGCTTTCGCCACCCTTGCAAAGATGTTCAAAACAAATAACGAGGCTAACATACTATAGTACCCCATATTTTGATACGATGGCTAATAAAGTTTACGAATACCAATTGAGGTTGATTACTGAGTTAAAAGGGTAATTCAGAAGTGAACCTGTGAAATCTCGATCTCCATAGACATATAACTAAAAGTAAATGCAATAATGCGGACCAGGGGTAATTTCGTAATTTCTCTTAGTGAGCTCCTACGAGTGGGTTTTTTTTATGCTATTAAGGTCTAAATAGGCCTAAGAAATGAATAAATGGTGTTTATGATGGTAAATAAATGAAAAAGATAAAAATAATGATAATTTCCACGATAGGGGCAAAATGGTTATTTTGAATCTCGAGTCTAAATTTTTATGTTTTCATGAACCCGAGTATTTTTAAACTATTATGGACCTTACCTTAGTGTCGAAAGAGTAAAAGGTTGCACAAAGAATGAGAGGAAGACAAAGTCACCATGTTAAGGGCATTTTGGTAATTTAAATGAGAAATGGATAAACTTTATATATAAATATCTAAAGCTCCAGCAATTTCCAGCAACTTCTAGCCATTCTTCCTTCCCATCTCATGTTTCTTCATCTCCATGGGAGCCTCCCATAAAGCTTCCATAACTTTCTCTTTCTAGCTTCAATTTCATACTTTTAAGCACTTTTTCATGGAACCTTTTGTTCTCTTTCACTCTGTCACCTTAAAACCCTTAAAATGTCTTTGTTCAATACTTTCTCTCACTAGCTAGAAATTTTAGAGAGAGAGAGAGAGAGAGACTTTCCATGATAGCTTGTGTATTCTTGAAAAGGAATTCAACTACAAATCCACCAAGGTGAGTAATGAATGAGGATTGATTTTAGGTTGTTGATAATGGCTAGTAATTGAAGTTGTGACTTATTTTATTATTAAGGTTTGTTTATTTATTTCTAGTGATACTAGAGTAGAGAGAATAGATAGCTAATCAAAAAGGTAATTGGAAGCTAGTTAAGAATAACAAGTAGAGCTTGATTTAAGAAATAGCTTTTAGAAATGTATTTATGCAAATTGAGTTGGTAGTGATGTTGTGTGTGTGTGATAGGTTCCAATGAGGCCTCACATGTCTGTTTGAAGCAATAATTAAAGTTAGAATCGATTAAAGAATCAACAAGACCGGTGAGTGAACTTGCATTTTAAAATTGTTTTGGAAATGTAAATATATTTACACAAAACATTTGTATGATTTTAACCAACTTTTCTTTAAAAATGTGTGCTGGGGAACAAGCCATTGATAAAACGTTTTGATGTTGCTAAAATGTGAAATGTGTAAAAGGATGAATCCATGTGCTCCTATATTATGTTGTTATGTATATATATATATATATGAATATATGTTGTGCATTGATGAACAAGTTGTGTGATGATGACGACCCGGCTATGTGCGAGTAGGGAGTGCGCATAAGCCGATGATGATGATGACCCGGTTATGACGATGAATGAAGTAGGGTGGTGTACTTGTTGATATATGTTTATATATGTATATGTGATAGCAAGTTTATGGTTATAATATGTGATTGTTTTGAATGTTGATAACTTGATTATTGTCAATGTGTTCACTTTGATGTGTAATATGGTAAGAACGGATTATGTGGCATGTGAAAATCCATTAATTGTCATTTCCCCTTAATCTCGCTGTAGTGAGAAACTCTCGAGTGGTGGGGGCATAAACCAGCCTTGTTTCTCGCTGCAGCAAGATTCAATCTCATTGCCGCGAGGAAATTTCGTTGCAGCGAAAATAAATCTCGCTGCAGCAAGAAACTCTCAGGTTCTAATGCAGTACTTTTACTTTGATGAAGATTTTGACCACCTTCCCGTCCAAAATGGGAAAAGTGGTAAACATAAAAGTTATAGCCCTACCCTTTATCTTTCTAATGGTTTAGAAATCAGGTCAATTGGACTTCTGTAACGGGAGATATACTAGAAAAACTGAAATACATGCAAACTGACACTGTTTCTCGCTACAGCGAGAAACTTTCTATTTTGGCAGCCCGAATCTCGCTGCAGCAAGAATGAACTTCACTGCACTGAGAAACTTGCTGCCATGCTTGCTACCTTACTTGATTTTGACCTACTTTTCACCCATTTAAGTTCATGGATTGATCATGGGTTTGTGAAACACTATGAGGGTATTAATCAAAGTTTGAAATGAGGGGTTTTTAGTAAGAAATTAAATCAAGTGCATTGTTTTTGAAACAAGTGCATCATGATTTCCAAATTCTTCCTATCTATTGCTTGTTCCCTTCCTATGTTCGCTCACTGAATTTATACTTACGTTTTTAAACTTCATATTTTCAGATTCAGAGGTAGTTGGGACCTAGATTGAGTCGCACACATATGCTCGCCTTCTTGGTAAGTACTATGGCATCTCAGTAGCTATACCTTCACCCACGATCACTCCACTAACGGTCAAGAGTCTTATGCTTGTGTACATGTATAAGTAATGAAGACCACTAAGATTCATGTAAAAAATCAAATATGTATATTTGATTACTGATGCCATTGTAAGGTGGCAAATGAGTGATACTATGTTAGCATAATACAAATGTGAATATTGGATTGCCATAAAACGTTACTGAAATATTTAAAATTGAGAATTGAAATATGTGGCTTTAGAAATGATGGCTGAGAATGATGATTGGGATTGCGTAAAAAGGCTTGCTTTGGCTTAGTGGGCTATGCCCATTAAGCCCATGCACCAATCATAACTTGGAATTTGGGCTGTGACACATACGTCCTTTTAATTTGAGAATTCGAGGAGTCTCTGCACATCGTTTGAATGTTGAAAAAGAACTTGATGGAAAATCATGGTACTATGATATCATGTAATACATTAGTCACCAGGTGTATCCTGAGAATGCTACAGAAAATGACAAGCGATTTCTCAAAAGGTTAGCAATGGGTTTTTTCCTCAATGGGGAGGTACTCTACAAAAGAAACCAGGACCAAATTCTCTTTAGATGTGTGGATGCAGTCGAAGCTAGTAAAATAATAGAAGAAGTCCATGAGGGATCATGTGCAGCTCACACCAATGGACATATGTTGGCCAGACAAATTATGAGAGCTGGATACTATTGGTTAACGTTGGAAGCAGATTGTATAAATTTTGCTTGGAAGTGTCGCAAATGCTAGATTTATGTTGATAAAATCCATGCTCCACCATCTCCATTACATGTCTTCACAACACCGTGACCTTTTTTAATATAGGGAATGGATGTGATTGGGCTCATCACTCAAAAAGGTTCTAATGGACATCAGTTTTTATTAGTGGCCATCGATTACTTCACAAAATGAGTAAAAGCAGCTTCTTATGCTAATGTAACACAAAAGGTGATATGCAAGTTCATAAAAAGGGGGATAATACATCGATATGGGCTTCAAAAAAGGATCATTACCAATAACGTGAGCAATTTGAATGATACATGGTAAATGAGGTTTGTGCTAAATTCAAAATCAAGGATCATAACTCAACAACATATCGCCCAAAAATGAAAAAAACAGTAGAAACAACGAACAATAACATCAAAGGATTATCGAAAAGATGACTAAAGTTTATTAAGATTGGCATGAGAAACTTCCTTTTGCTTTACACACATATCAGACTTCTGTGCGTACCTCCACAAGAGCAACTCCATACTCATTAGTATACGGTACAGAAGCAATTCTATCCATTGAAGTGAAAATTCCATCATTGAGGGTGTTAATGGAGTCAGAATTGGAAGAAGCTAATTGGGTCCATTTTCGTCATGAACAACTAAATTTGATTGAAGAAAGAGGACTTGCAGCATTATGCCATGGCCAAATGTATCAACAAAGGATGATGCAGGCTTATGAGAAAAGAGTTCATCTTAGGTATTTTGAAGAAGGAAAGTTGGTTCTTAAAAGAATACTTTCCAATCAAAATGATTTTGGGGGAAAATGGATGCCAAATTAAGAAGGGCCGTACGTGATTAAAAAGGCTTTTTCAGAAAGAACTCTAATTTTAGCTGACATGGATGGAGGAGATTTGCCTAATCCGATAAATGCGGACGCGGTAAGGAAGTACTATACTTAAAAAAAAGACAAAACAAAAAATAATAATAAATAAAAAGAAAAAATGAGAAGATTTGTGTTGAAAACCCAAAAAGGGCAACTCGTATCCAAGGGAGGAGGCTCACGCTAAACACCCATAAAAGGCAACTTGAGGCTAAAAGGAGAAATATAGGGTGAAAATTGAATATGTTAGCTTAGATGAAATACAAAGGTGAGGTAAAAATACACTAAGAATAGAGCTTAACAATTTCATGAAACAAGCGGAAGTCGTGAAGTCCACAACCTACAGATTTGCTCAAAGCATCAATTGAGGACAATTCTTGAAGTCAGAAGATCATATTGTTTACTCTGAATGGTTTGAGTGTTAATTACTTAAAAGATCTAATGTCTGTTCTGTGAATTCCTTTATTCTTGAGTTATTTGCATTTTTATATATGAAATTCTCCTTCTCTTCTTTATTTCAACCCTTTCGTTTTTTTTTTACCATCACATAATTCCACATACTGATTTTCACGATAATGAATGATGACTGCTAAAAGAAACAGACTAATTAAGTAAGAAATTACATTCATTGTTCAATAAAAGACTTAACGATGAGGTAAAAAGGATGAGGAGCCTCAACATGAGAAAAAGGTCAAATGTCTAAAGAAAGGATGCTTAAAGGAAATCAGGAGTTTCCTAGAGTAACCAGAAAAAAAGTAAACAATCAAAGATGATTGTAAGCTATGGCGAAAAGGTTGGATGAAACAAGAAAAAGTCTAAGAAACCTTAATGAATCATAAACATGAAAGCATTTTATCATGCATACATGTCTAATCATGCACATGATCATTTTCAAGCAAGAGTTTTGAGGTTGTAAAACTTCAATTAAGATGAAAGGATTTGAGTTTTTCATTTTTATAAAACAACCAATGAAGAAAGGATTTAAGCCTAATTGACTTGGTAGGAAAAATTCCAAGCCAAATTCAATTGACGCCAATATGAGTCTAAGTCCATTCTAGTTGGTACAAAGATGATGTTAACCTAATTAAGTTGGCATTAGAAAATTTGAAATCGAACCTATTGTGAGATAGGTCGAGCCTAAATCAAGTCTAGAAATTTTAATTTTTAAAATCAAACCTATTGTGAGATAGGTCAAGTCTAAGGATTTCAATTTTTTAAATCGAACCTACTTTGAGATAGGTCAAGCCTAGGAATCTTAATTTAAAAAAAAAATCAAACCTATTGTAAGATAAGTCAAGCCTAGATCAAGTCTAGAAATTTTAATATTTAAAATCAAACTTCTTGTGAGATAGGTTGAGCCTAGGTTAAGTCTAGAGATTTCAATTTTTCAAATCGAACCTGCTTTGGGATAGGTCAAGCCTAGGTATCTTAATTTAAAAACAAATCATACCTGTTGTGAGATAGGTTGAGCTTAAATCAAGTCCAGGAATTTCATTTTTAAAATTGAACCTGTTGTGAGATAAGTTGAGCCTAGGTCAAGTCTAAGAGTTTCAATTTTTAAATCGAACCTATTTTGAGATGGATCGAACTTAGATTAAATTTAAGAATTTTGAATGATAAATTGAACTTAGTTTGAGATAAGTCAAGCATCGTGTCTACGTCTTTACACAATCCTTGATTCTCAAGGATACACAAATAGAGGCAACTGTAGTCACAATTAATTTTTTATTTTTATGAGCTTTTATTATTTTGTTATTTTATTTTTAGTTAATCTCAAACCCAATGTAAAGTTGGGCTTGGAACTTTAGTCTGTGGCCCAAAAATAGACCCAGAAAACAGTGAAATTATAATTTCAGATCAAAGAAACTAAACAAATTTAAAAGCAATAATTAAGGATTAAAACTTACTAAAATACAAATTATTCTGGAAGCATAAAGAACAAAAAAATGAAACAAAACAAAACAAAAAATAGACCAACTCAACAAGGTGTGTTTGCACCCTGCCAAGGACACCCTTACTGTACTAGATGTAAAAAATTCACGTCTGGCAATGGCCTCATGATGCTAGGGATAACAGGTGGTTGCATCCCAAACACCAAAAAGAGAGATATAAAGCTGCCTTTTCTCAACTTAATAAGGCAGCCGAAATTTCAAAAAAAAAAGAAACCTTCGCAAGAAAAAATCACAGCTTTGAGCCTAGCCAAAAACCCTAAAAATTTGAGAAAACCCTAGAACAAAAACCCTTGAAATCCTTACTACAAATCCTAAGTAACCTAGAGCCGAAAATATTAGCTTTTGTCACGACTCGGAACACCCATCGGGCTCATGACAACAGTCGTAACGTCTCGATAGACACTCATTACCCGGAATGCAGATCGAAACCCCGTAAGGCTTAGCATCAGCTTCTGCATCTCCCCGATGAGCGACAGTTATTAAATCTCGCATTTCAAGAAATCATAAGTCATTTCCAAGTCACAACAATATAATATTATTTTTGGCTCACAGGGGCATTTTCGTCATTTTTCTTCAAAAATACCAAAACCAGCCAAAAACATGGTGTGTGGGTGAAAAACACATGTTTCATAATTAAAAGTAAATTTAGATGTCTAAAATAATTATTTGAAATGAAATTATAATTGTTTGAATAAAATAATAATATTCAATAAAATATTTTATTTTCTAAATAAAAAAATAATATTTATAGAGAAATTTGTAATTTAATTTCTGTAGTGTAAAAGCTAAATATATTCATACATACTTTAAAACAGATAACTGAAATATAAAATTACTTTTATAGTGACACGTGGGCCCTCAACTAACCAATAAGGTGCGAGTCTGTGAACCTACAATTTTGTCGATGCAAGGCTAACTGAAGTCCTTGATGCAATCGGCTATCTACCAGCTATCCCGAGCCTGAAATGTGGGGAATTGAGGGTGGTGAGATTATAGAATCCCAGTGAGTAAACAGATACCATCTAAACCATCTAAAGTCAAGTAAATGGAGACAAGTAAGATATTCCATTCCAGTATGTTTTTCATAACATCAATAATCAATTTACTCAAATAATCAACTTGGTTTATGTATTTCACAAAACTTGGCTCCTGCCAAAATCATTCTCGGGGATGCCTTGGCCTAGGCATCTGACCGAGACCACCAAGGCTGTTAAATGTCTTTACATCCGAAATTCTAGCCATGCCTTGGCATTGGCTGAGTCTCACTCTCACGCGGTGGTCCACGTGAAGTGCACTCAAATCTTTACCTCTAGAGAAACCCTACACACGACTCTCTAATCGAGGTAAGGTATATCTGATTCTGTGCCCCCTCTCTTAGGTTGGTCCACAGAACCTCCATTGCAGGGATTATGAATTATTTTATCTACCACCTGATTTATAAAATCTTTTTCTGCATGACATGGCAATTTATCGCAATATAGCCTCTCAAGGCTGAATACATAGTATATATAATTTTGATACAAACACAGACTTTGTCATTCATGCTCACATATTGCTATAAGCCATATAATTTAAAACACAATTTATAACGCAAGCGGGCAGTCTCCAATTTCTCTACTTTCAAAACCAGTATTCAATTTTTCAGAAAATTTATAAAATCATTTTATAAAATCACAATTTTTCCAAAAATATAGCAATTTACCATTTAAACCCATTTTCTATAAAATCACACAATTGAATAAAACTACTCTAGATAATTAAGACGATAATAAGTTTACTCAAAGGTTTCAAAAGTTCAGATTTCGGGTGTACTCAGCTTAGTGATCCCCAAGCATAATTTCCTTGCCTTTGTCGAAGGGCACACCACCTTGACACAATATAAAATCAAGGAATTCACTACATTGCCCTTAAATTGAAATAACTAATTTAGATCACTAATGCATGGTATGAAATGCAAAAGGTCTAAATTTTGCCTAAATACCGTATTGACCTATTTCGGTCTTTTACCTGATAAATTGAAATATGCATCCAATTTAGCTCCAATTGATCCCATTTCTTTTTCTAATGCTTCAAATCACCAATGTCCAGCCAAATAACCCAAAAATCAGCAAAGCCACACTCAT
>NW_017234724.1:124692-130237 GCF_000208745.1 Theobroma cacao
AATTTTTTCAGCTAGGGTTCTTATTTCTTTTCCCCCTTTTTCTCTCCTGATTTGGACAGCTGAAGAAGATGAGAATTCTGGAATTTTGACATTTTTAAAGGCTAAAATTATATAATATTATTTTATTCATTTTTTTTGTTTTATTAATTCCTTAAATTCTAGCCATCCATTTATTTCCAAATTTTCACCATACACTTGTCCCACATATCCATAGCTTAGATAAAATTCTCAGACTTATCCAAAGTCTTGGTGGAGTAATTTTTTAAATTTACACTTTTGCTCCCGTATAAGTCAAAAATTACATTTTTACCCCAAAAACTGAAAAATTACCCATAGACATATTTTTCATCCCTTATACTCATACCATTCTCCAATTTGTCAAATTTGATCTAAATTCTCTCAAAAACTCAAATTTTATCTGTGGGTGGAAAAATTACGATTTTGCCCCTACACTCCAAAAATCATCGAAATTAAACTTTTTCACTGCCAAACCCTCAAATTATACTCCAATACTCAAATCATACTCCAATAAGTTAAATGGGGCCAAAACAATCTTTTCTCAAAATTTCCATTTGTTCCTCAAGTAGCAAATGACCATTTTGCCCTTAGATAGTGAAAATTTTGGTTTGACTCCAAATTGATCCTCGAACTCCGAATTACCATTTTGAGTCATCCCTGAACTATGAAACTCTTAATTTCACCTCAAAAGTCTTATTTGAACTAGTTTGAGGCTTAATCAACATAATGGTACCATTAGGGCCAATATCGTCTTTTAACGATTCCTCGAACTTCCTAAACATGCAAACATTCTATTGAGCATGTAAATGACGTCGTAATTATTTTATAGAATAGGGTTTGACAAAATAAAGTATTATATAAATTACAAATCAACTAAATTTATAAACGCGCTTATTTAAACATCATTCATTATTTTATTTTGGCATAGCATATGACTTATATTTTGTTAATGGGACGGGAACTCCAATTATGGGATTTTCTTGAAGGACTAGTAGAGATGAGTTCTTCTTGGGATATCTCTAGGTGAGAAAAACTTTGAGACTTCACCAAAACGTTGGAATGGTCTGCGAATGATTTTTCGATACAAGATTTTCGCAACTCATTTTTTTTTAAAAAAAATTGGTAAATCATGACATCATTTTACAACTGCATCATGTGCACTCATAAAATCAAATAAAAAGCTTTAATTTACTAATATAATAAAGAATTAATTAAGTAAACAAGGATTAGAGAAACATAGGAATAAAATCAATGGTTTAGGTTATAATAAGATAATTTATGATT
This sequence comes from Theobroma cacao, assembly GCF_000208745.1. NCBI lineage: Eukaryota > Viridiplantae > Streptophyta > Magnoliopsida > Malvales > Malvaceae > Theobroma > Theobroma cacao. The sequence continues at coordinate 125,995 of NW_017234724.1, forward strand.
AAATGATACTATTCGTGGAACGGGCACTACGATGGTGCTAATCCTCCCCCGTGCGTAATAGTACTCCCGAACCCAACTCTAAAAATTCAAGACCAGTTCATTGTTTTTTAGACAGACCTAAAATCAATTTAAGATTCCATCAAGTAGAACAAATTTAACAGGTGGCCAATCACACCTAGATAAAAAAGATTAGTGGCGACTCCTAACATTTATTTTTTCACATCTAGTAGTCGGGTTCCCAGATCTGCACATTATGACAATAATGATAAAAGGTGCAATTGGCCTGAGTTCATTGAGTAATGAGGCTTCAATGTGGAGAAAATTATGAGCCCTCAAATTGCCTAGAAAAATCCTTGTATTTTTGTGGAAGGTTTTGATAGGTGGTTTTCCTACAAGGAGTACACTGATTAGGAGAAGAATTAATGTTGAAACTGATTATCCCATATGTAGAGGTGAATTGGAAACAAATACTCATATTTTATGTGAATGTACATTTGCCAAAGTGATTTGGCTGTGTACTACATAGGCTTTTAAAGACATATCCAATCAATGTGCCTTGGTTGGAGATTGGATAAAGATGTTGTTGCAGCAAATGGATAAAGTAGAAATTGAGGAGATTGTGTGCATTGTGTGGGCTCTCTAGAAAGGCCAAATGAGAAGAGGTTACTGAATGAGATTGTGAAATTGGGAAGTGAAATGAGTTTATAGTTCCATAATGCCATAGTGGTGCAAGGTTCGAACCAAATGGCTTATTTAGTTGAAGAAAGACGATGGAGGCCGATTGGTTTTAGGCTATATTATGATGCATCGATATTTGATGCAAATGGTGAGAAAATGGTTAGGGCAAGCTTTATAGTACGAAACTCTAATGGAGATTTTGTATTAGTTGGAGAAGTAAGGATTGCCCATCATCTACATGCTTCAATGGCATAATTAAGCTCTTTACATTGGTCGCTTTTGACATGTTGCAGTGAAAGGGTGCTAGTGTTTGAAGCTAAAATTGATTGCTTATAGGGGGTCAATTGGATTAAAGGTAAACATTTCAATGGGGATATGGGGCATATTATAAAAGACTGTTGTTTAGTTTGGAGCAAGTAAGATGTATGGTAATATTACACTGTATAAGGGAAACTAATTCAGTAGCTCATGAAATTGCAAAAACAATAAAAGAGCTACATATGGACCATGTATTATGGAGGAAGATGTCTACTTTTCCTATAGTTGTTCAACAAGCTATTAAGGAGGATGGGTTGGTGGAGTTAAACTAGTGATAATTTAGATTGATATGATTGATGGGTATTCTTTTATCCTTCTCATGGGTTTTGTCACATTGGGTTTTCTAGTGTAAAGGTTTTTAATAAGTCTTATATTCATGTCATAGGAACGTTACAATGTTAAGGGCTATGGTTGTATTTATTTTATATGTCTCACGTTGTAACTACTATGGTTTTTCATTATGAAATGAAATTCTTGTTTCTAAAAAAAAATAACACTCTCGTTGTCTCGTAAATACTAATTAATTTAACTTTTAATAGTAAAACTTTTTCAATTTTGAGTTCATTTATTTTAAATTAAAATATATAAAAAAGTTAATTAAAACTATTACTGAAGAGCTTTTCAAGAATATTTTTATAAATATGTCATCATGTTTTAATTATTCTAGCATTCTTGGTTACATACTTTGTATATAAATATTTACTTCTACATATTTTAAAAAATATAATTTAATTATAAATAAGTAATGTTTTAATACTCAATTGGAAAACCCTAGAGAGAAATTCTAAACCTTATTTTCCTTCTCTAGCCTTCATCTCAGTCTTGCATCAAGCTTTGAAGAATCATTCACTTGAAAATCCTTGAGAAAATATTTCTTCTCTTTGTACCAAGCTTAAACTTCTTAGCACTCAGCCTTTGTAGAGGCATTCTTGCTATACTTTATACTTATTTTGTAAAAGTTCTAATGTAACTTTGAAAAGTTATTTGTGGATTTATGGTTAACCCCATTAAAAACCTATTGTTGAAGGGTTTCACTTGCTCTCATGAAATAACATTGTTAAGGGTTTTGCTTGCTCTTGTGAAAAAGAGTGTTGAGGCTCCCCTTAAAAAAGCTTTGTGAGGGTTTAACGCTTGATCCTTTAAAATGCACATTTTCTTAAGTGGATTTGAAATTTCTTGATTTCCAAGGGAGTGGATGTAGGCATTAATGAAAGCTGAACTACTATAAAATCTTTGTGACTTGATTTTAATTTTTCGCATTGTGATTTATTGGTTACATTTGCCTTAGAAAAATCTTTATTCTTGTTTTGCCAAAAGATTTGATTTTTACAATTTTTTTTAAAAGGTTTTTTTTTAAATACAAATTCACTTCTTTTCATATATATTGCATTGAGCTCATGCTCAAGGGCGTAGGGTAATAGGACACAAAAATTTTAAAATTTTTTATTTTATATATATTTTTAATATTTTTCAAAATAATTTTGTATTCAATAATTAATATAAAATAATTTTTATTTATTATATTTTTCTTTTCTCTTTTTCTTTCTATTATTATTTTTTTTGTTCTATTTGCTAATATATTCATAGTTTTCATAGATTTTCTTTTGTAAATTTCTAGGAACCATCAATCATATTTTTCTTCTTTCTTCTTTATTTTGTAGGTTTTATCTTGTACTTGTCATGTTCTTCTTTTTTCTGTTATATGAATTTTATTTTGTATAATGTTAATCTTTAAAAATTAAAAAAATATTATGTAATTCTCAAATATAAGTTATTGTGTTGCACTGTTGGCTATTGCTTAAAATTTCATCAATATATAATTTTTTATTAATCCTGCTTGATAGATTAATTCGTCTTGTTTTGACTCTTTCAGTTTCCACAACAACTATAAATAGAATTTTTTTCAGCAATGAAATTATGAAAATAAGACTTTGGAACAAATGGGTAATGAGTTTCTTATAGATAATTTAGTTATTTATATTGAAAAATACATTACTAGTTTTTTTAGTATAGAGTTAATAATTGAAGAATTAAAATTTAGAAAATATTGTTGAGCACAACTTTTTCTAAAAGATTATTATAAATCTTTCTTTTCTTATTCTTTTGTATTTACTTGCTATATAAAATTATTGTCTATTATGAATATTTTGATTGTTGGTTAAATTTAACATCTTAGTTTTAAAAAATTTTAGCTCTTATTTCTTTTCCCCTTTATCCTCTTCAATAAAAATTGGCTAGCTTCACCCTTGCTTATAATACTAACAAAATTCAAATTGTATGCAAAGGGAAAAGAAAATAAAAAAAATGTAAATTGTTTGATTGATTCATGAAAAAAGAGAATAGGAAAAAAGTTGAAAACCATGTGCAAAGGGAAAAAATAGAGTTGATGCTCTATAGTTGCTATAGAAATTGAAAGCGTTAAAATAAGTCAAATCAAACAATTTAGGAAAGGATATACAACTGATTTTTCTGTCTTTGACATTAACTAACATAACTTTGAAAGCGTTGAAACACTTTGCACACACGAATCTCACCTAATATCAAATTCAAAAAGTTAAATGTAAATGGTTTGATTGATTCACAGAAAAAAAAAAGAATAGGAGAAAGAGTGAAAATCATGTGCAAAGAAAAAGAAAAGGCTAAAGGGCTTTAAAAATATTCAAACTGTCTGCAAAGGGAAAAGAAGAAAAAATAAGAAAAAAATTATTTGATTGATTCACGGAAAAAGAGAATAGGAGAAAGGGTGAAAACCATGTGCAAAGAGGAAAAAAAAGTTAACGCTTTGTAGTTGCTATAGAAATTGGAAGAGTTAAGATAAGTCAAATCGAATGATTCAAGAGAGGATATACAACTAATTTTTCTGTCTTTACATTAACTAGCATAGCTTTGAAAGAGTTAAAACACTTCGCAAACATAGATTTCACCTATTATCTAGTTCAAAATGCTAAATGTAAATTATTTTATTGATTCAAAAAAAATAAAATAGGAGAAAGGGTGAAAACCGTGTGTAAAGTAAAAAAAAAAAAAAGAACTGAAGGGTTTAAAAAAATTCAAGCTGTGTTGTCAAACTCTGTTCTATAAAATAATTACGACGTCATTTACATGCTCAATAGAATGTTTGCATGTTTAGGAAGTTCGAGGAATCGTTAAAAGACGATATTGCCCCTAATGGTACCATTAAGTCGATTAAGCCTCGAACTAGTTCAAATAGGAATTTTGAGGTGAAATTAAGAGTTTCACAGTTCAG
>NW_017234724.1:130382-151703 GCF_000208745.1 Theobroma cacao
GGAATAGCCATTCCTCCCCTATTATCATTCCTAAGATAAAATTACATTTGATTCAATGGAATGGCTATTCCGAATTGTTAAGAATAAAAAAAAAAAGTTGATTAGACAAAAATATTATTTTACAATTTAATAAATTACCTTCTAAAATAATACCAAACCTATTTTTTCTCTCTCTTCCTTACTCTTTCTCTCTCTAAAGCACAGAAGACACAATTTTTTTACTTTATTTTCAAAAAAAAAGGAAATGAAAATATTTAAGTATTATTTAATATATTAATATTATTTAACTATAATAAATATTATAAAGAATATATTTAATATTATTATTTGAATAGAATAAACGTAATAAAGAATATTATTTAGTATTATTTAAATTTAATAAAGAATATATTTTTTCTTTTAATATTAAATATTATTTAATTATAGCAAAAAATATTTTGATTTTATTACTTAAAATATTTTTATTTTTTAACAAAATAAATTTTTTAATTTTAATAAAGTGTATTCTACAAAAGAACGATTTTATTCCTCCTCTATTCCATTCTGTGAACCAAATGAACTCTAGGGGTGACAAAATTATATATTTCTAATTTTCTATATGCAATAATATGATAATTAAAAATCGAAAGATGACGGTCGCTGCCTTAAAGTGAATAAATTACTAAAATTAGTTAATTTTCATACACATGGTTCTATGTGTTACAAACTAATTTTACTATATAAAGATTACCTTTAGGTGCATAATGCATACCAAAACCAAAAACATTCCTAAAATATATAAGAACCATAATTCCGCGACACAATTCTATTTTTTTATTTTTTAATAAAATTAAAATAAAAACCCATCGCTCGTGTCTCCCGAAAATAGCCATAGAAATAAATGGTGGGGACCAAAGAATTACGAAAAATTTTTGAGTTTAAGTGCCTAAACATGCAAAACAAATTGGTCCATATATGAAACGTGTTATTTAGATGTTCGGGCGTTGATGAATTGAATAATTAGAAAACCAAGCACTCAGCATCCACAAACAACACATATCGGGCAAAAGATTAACCATGAAGACCACAATAGCTGCAGCTTTGCTCCTCTCTCTCTTTGCAATACAATCTGATTTCTTTGGGGTAGCCAACGCCACAAATAAGCCCGTGCTTGACACCGACGGCGAAGAGCTTCGCACGGGTGTTGAATACTACGTTGTGTCAGCATTATGGGCTGCTGGTGGTGGCGGGCTAGCTCTGGGCAGGTCTAGAAATCAAAGCTGCCCAGATATCGTTGTTCAAAGACGATCTGAACTTGACTATGGTATTCCGGTGATAGTTTCACCAGTCAAACCCAACGATGTTTTTATCCGCGTATCCACTGATCTAATCATAGAGTTCGTTCCCCTTAGAGACAGCCTCTGCTTGACAACAGCTGTGTGGAAGCTTGACGACTATGACCAGTCGACAGGAAAATGGTGGGTGATAGCCGGTAGGGTTGCAGGTGATGCTGGTCCTCACACTTTTCCTAATTGGTTTAAGATTGAGAAGAATGGAGTTTTCGGTTACAAATTTACTTACTGCCCTTCAGTCTGTGATTCATGCACAACTCTATGTAGCGATATTGGAAGATATGAAGACAATGGACAAATACGGCTGGGTCTCAGTGACCAAGGATGGCCCTTTGTATTTACAAAAGCAACAAGGGCGATAAAACAAGTTGTTGGGAAGCAGTAGCTCTAAGTTTATTATGAAATTATTCAAAGTAGCAGTTCTTGCTGTTAGCTTTGAATAAATAAAGTTAAAAGTGTGTGCATCCTAGAAAGCTGGTTGTAATGCATAGTTGGATGTTTTTGTTAAGGTTGCCTTTGTTTGAGACTGGATATGTCCTCACTGGGTCTATCTTCACAACCTCTTTCCAACCTTATGAATAAACAATTTGCATCTTGGCTGAGCAATATGGAGTATATATTTGATAAGCTGACTTATGCTTTTTCTGCCGTTACGTATTGATTGCACTCATGAGCTTTGCGTATTGCAATCCCTCCGGCATTGTTGTCCCTTTTAAGTCTGTGAGGTACGGAAGGGGGAAAAAAAGAGGAAAGAGAAAAGAAAAAATAAAAAAGAATAAAACATGGGGAGGTTAATTTATGTTTATGATAAAATTTATTAAGTCAGTATTAATACTAAAGTTAATAATAATAGTCTCTTTGTCCCGTAAATACTATCTTAATTTAACTTTTAATAGTAAAACTTTTTTAATTTTGACTTCATTTTATTTCAAATTAAAATATAAAACAAAAAATTACTAAAAACTATCAGTGAAGAGCTTTTCAAGTATATTTTTATAAATATGTAGTTTAATTATACTAGCATTCTTGGTTACATGCTTTGTACATAAATATGTACTTCTATATTTTTCTAAAATGTAATTTTGAAATATAAATAAGTAATTTTTTTTTGTTTTTTAATTTATAAGTAATTTATTATTAGAAAAAAGACAAAAATCCAATGAATAATAGCATAAAAAGGTAAAAACTTATTTTTGATAAATTTCATAACTAATTCATTTAGTAACTAGACACAATTTAAGATATTTTACATCTACTTTTACTTTTATATAAGTTAGCTGGAGTCTCATTTTCAAGTCTAAATCTGATTTGCAACGTGACTGAATTGGCAGCCTAATCAAGATGCCTACAAAGTCGGTTTTCAAGTGGAGGATGGCCCGCCACATTCTCCTTATATTTGGCTGTATCCAATTAGGATAGTTGGAGATTAAAAAAAAGGATTTGATAACTCAAAAAAAAATGGTAATTCGATTATATTTTAATTTATTTAAAAAATAATTTAGTTTAATCTGAACTTTATCATAATATTTTATTATTAGAGAGTATAAAAGTGGTAAGGATATATTTTGTCCTCAGAAAAGTTTCACACCTCCTATTTTGCAAACTCATGAGGTTCATTTAAAAGCAGTCGGTGAGACATATACAGCCTATCCATTCAAATCTTATTGCAAGTTGATATATAGATTTTCATTTATTTGCTTGATAGATTTTGTCTTTATCTTCTTAATTATTGTAATAAATTAGTCACGTTGTTGTTCAAAGCTAAAACCAATAGCACGAGGCCATCTATTTCTCCTTGACGGCATGTGATAAGTTGATTGCTACTTATGGTGAGCATTCGGCGTCGGATTCAGACATGTTATTTTGGTGCCAACAAAAATTATATTTTATTTTATTCTTTTCCATAAGTATGTATTTCACTACATTTCTTAATATAAAAAAATAATATATAAAATTTTTGGAGCCTAGAGATCCACCTTTGCGAGCAATAGTGATGGTATTTGATCTACGCATGAATACCTTTTTTTCTAAACATATAATATATTAATACAAATTGTGTTCGCCCACGAGAAAAAATTTATTCATACTTTATATGACTAATATCATAAAACCAACCATCAAGTAAAGCCCTTTGATGACGTTAATCTAAGTTTTCTTTATATTTTAAACATCTATGTATATCACCAAAACTTTATTCAATCTTATTGTTATAAGACTAAGTATAAATTATATAAATTATAGATTACAGATATAACTAAATTGAAATTTTTTAAATATAAATTGTCAAATTGATTAATTGTTTCAAAGATAAGCTTAGAATTTTNTATTTTAATTTATTTAAAAAATAATTTAGTTTAATCTGAACTTTATCATAATATTTTATTATTAGAGAGTATAAAAGTGGTAAGGATATATTTTGTCCTCAGAAAAGTTTCACACCTCCTATTTTGCAAACTCATGAGGTTCATTTAAAAGCAGTCGGTGAGACATATACAGCCTATCCATTCAAATCTTATTGCAAGTTGATATATAGATTTTCATTTATTTGCTTGATAGATTTTGTCTTTATCTTCTTAATTATTGTAATAAATTAGTCACGTTGTTGTTCAAAGCTAAAACCAATAGCACGAGGCCATCTATTTCTCCTTGACGGCATGTGATAAGTTGATTGCTACTTATGGTGAGCATTCGGCGTCGGATTCAGACATGTTATTTTGGTGCCAACAAAAATTATATTTTATTTTATTCTTTTCCATAAGTATGTATTTCACTACATTTCTTAATATAAAAAAATAATATATAAAATTTTTGGAGCCTAGAGATCCACCTTTGCGAGCAATAGTGATGGTATTTGATCTACGCATGAATACCTTTTTTTCTAAACATATAATATATTAATACAAATTGTGTTCGCCCACGAGAAAAAATTTATTCATACTTTATATGACTAATATCATAAAACCAACCATCAAGTAAAGCCCTTTGATGACGTTAATCTAAGTTTTCTTTATATTTTAAACATCTATGTATATCACCAAAACTTTATTCAATCTTATTGTTATAAGACTAAGTATAAATTATATAAATTATAGATTACAGATATAACTAAATTGAAATTTTTTAAATATAAATTGTCAAATTGATTAATTGTTTCAAAGATAAGCTTAGAATTTTTCTCATTATTGCAAAAAAAAAAAAAAAACACCATGGCATATTTGTTGACTTATAATATATCTATGGAAAGCGACGGTGAGACACAGTCCTTTCATTTCATTTAAATCTTACCACGTGATAATATGTAGCATTTGATTTATTTATCAAATTTTGTCTTGTCTTCTTAATTATTTTATATTCAAAAATAAAGTATTGATAGTAGCAAGGCATCTGTTTCTCCTTTAACGATAAGGAAAAAAAAATCAGCAAAGAAGACAATAAAAGAAAAGGAAACATCGTTACGTTAATGATGTGAAAGGCTGATACCTACGTGTGAGTTGGAAAATACTTCAAAGCAGTTAGATAATTTTTCTTCTCAATTGCTAGATCATCTTGAAGAACTTTTAGTTTTTGTTCTTCTTTCTTTCCCACTTGAATTATCTATTTTTAATTAATACCAAATGAGTGGAAAATATTTTTTAATGTATCAAATCTTGTCATCAAATCTCCCAACTCTTCATGCGTTGCCTAAATTATTTTTATTGTACTCTGATGTTATATTTATAAATTCTATGGTACAAGTATGATTTTCATATATTAACTTCTCAGCAATGATAAAAAATTTAAACTATAATAACTTGAGGAAGACATATTCCAATTATGGTGTGGCAGCTTAAGGGGATGATTGTAATTTAAATACATGTTTAGATGTTTGCCAAGTATATTATAATCAATTATTTTCAATATAATGTTTTAATATGTTTGAAAGTTTTGTTATTGTAATCGTTTATTACATGATTGGTATTTATTGATCTATTAACATGTTTTATAATTAGGTTTATCTTTTATGCATTGTCATCTATGAATTCTATACATTATCAGTGAATTAAATCATATCACCAATTAATAAATAAATTTAAAAGTTGAGAAATCTTAAAAATGAATATTTATAATTTTAAAAACATTTATTTTAAAAAATTTTTAAACTTTTATCTTGTCAGAATATATATATATAGAAACCCTTCATAAATATAATAGCCACGTTGTTATAAAAACTGGCAGTGCAGACAGTGCATTCATTGAGGATAAGGAAAAAGGCCCATGAACATTTGAACCAACATTATTTGATGTGATAGGTTGATAGATACATGGGTGGACAGAGAATGTTTCAATTATTATCAAGCAAGTGGCTTACGTATTGCCGCATAATTTTTTTTTATTTATCTAGAAAAGAGAGGGTCATGTGTTTTTTAAATAAAAAGGTGATGTATTAATTAATAAATTAAATATTGGAATGTATATGTATTGTGACGTTGTTATGGATAAAAAATTTAAGTTATTGAGTTTTTTATTATTTATTTATCTACTTTTGAAAGTAAAAAGATAAAATAGATATATTTGATATATATTGAAATAAATAATTCTTTTAGAATTTTACATTTAATATATATATTTACATTAGATGATAAATACATAATTTTAATTTTATATAGACTCATTAATTGAGTTATAATTTGTGTTACATTTTAAGTGTTCATACTTTTTAATTTAATTATTATATTGTTGTTGACCTTTTGTTCTTGTTCTTGTTTTACAAAATGTTTACAAAACTAAAATAAAAAACCATTAACAAGTAATAAAAATATTAATTAAACAGAATCATTTTATAGCATTAATGAAAAATGTTTAACCTTTTTTTACATCCTAAAAATTTATACCAAATTAGAACAAAATAATTGGTAAATGAATTAAAATTCCTCGTAAGTTTAACTTTCTGATTTTATATGCAAAAATAATTACAATAATAAATCATTTAAAAAGTGACATATTCAAAATTTTAATCAAATATATTGTGTTTCAATTATAAAGTGGGATTAATGATAAGGCGTTGTTGAATTCATTTGAATTATAAATTGGCCCTTAAAATGATTAATAATTTTTTTTGGAGAAAATGAAGGTAAATAAGAAATTATATTTATTAAAAAAATAAAGAATTAGTATCTAAAAATGAAGCAATATAAGAAGATAGTCCTAGATAAAAAAAATGTATATTGATCAAAATTATATTTTTAATTTTCCTAATTATTAAAATTTTATTCCTTTTACTTTGTTGATCATTTCGTCCGGTGCCCAAGGGCGGAGCTAGCCAAATTTTATTGAGGGAGCCAAACACAGTTGAATAAGAGTTAAAAATTTTTAAAAACTAATATATTAAATTTGATCAACAATAAAAATATTGATAATAAAAATATGAAACTAAATATAAAATTATAATTTGTAAAATATAATAGTTAAAAATGATATATAAGATTAATAGTTTCTTCCTATATAATCAGAATTATTTAAATACTATAGATTCAAGATAATTTCATTTCAATTAAATATAAAACGTAAAGCATATAAAAAAATACTCAAGTTAATTTCTCTTATATAATCAGGATTAATTAAAAAATAATACATTGATGAAATTTTAAAAAGCAATGTAACACTACAACTTATATTTGAGAACTATATAATAATTTATTAATTAAAAAATGATACATTGATGAAATTTTAAGTAACAATGTAACACTACAACTTATATTTGAGAACTATATAATAATTTATTAATTTTTAAAGATTCAAATCATAAAAAATAAAATTTACGTAGCATAAAAAAGAAGAACATGACAAGTACAAGGTAGATACTATATATTATATGACAAAAAAGGAAAAAAAGAATATGATTAATGGTTTGTAAAAATTTTTAAAAAAATTATAAAAACTTATAACACATGAACAAATAGAATAAAAATGAAATAAATAAATAAATATAAATATAAATAATAATATAAATTGAAAAAAATATTTAAAGTTGGCTGAGATATGTGAAATCATTTTATTATTATTTATTTATATTAATTATTAAATAAAAAATTATTTTTGAAAGGTCATTAATAGAATATATAAAAAAGATTTTAAATTTTTTATATGTTATGAAAATATTTTAAAAGTTTTGGGCCCCCCATCACATAAGGAGGCTCCGCCTCTACCGGTGCCCATTCTCACAAAATTAATAAATTATAAGCAATATCGGCATTTTTTTTTGTCCATACGTTAATCTTATCTTGTATCTTAATTGTGCATTTATTGAGGAACTTGACTGCATATATGTATAAGAAGACAAAAAATTAAATAATATCACAAATGGACAATAGCTGGCATTATTATTTGGAGAATTTGATTTTTAAGTATTTTGAATAAAATTAAAATGGTACAAATAATCATAAATATTTGAAATAATTTTTAATTGGATCAATTTAGGACTTAGACACCAATAAACTCAAGAATTTGAAATTTATAAACCTAGTTTTTCAAAAAAAAAAATTTCGATTTTTAATCGAAATAGGTGTTTTAGATTAGAAAATTTGTGTTTTGATTTATGAAAACATGTTAAAAATATTTTAATCGGTGCCAAATTGTTTAAAAAAAAATAAGGAGAGTCTAGAGGATTTGAGGTTTTGGTTCATAAGTAACAATAACATTTTAGACATTAAAATGGAACAAAATGTTTTTGAATATGGCATGTGACAATAATATTTTTTTAACATGACGTATAACAATATTTGTTTCAACATGATGTGTAACATGTTTATGTACATAACGTATAATAATAATATTTCTTTTTTTAACATGACGTGTAACATGTTTTTGTATATGATGTATAACAATAATATTTTTTTTTTAACATGACGTATAACATGTTTTTATACATGGCATGTAATTTTTTTAACGGTAATTTTGTCAAATTTGACTAAAAATAGTTAAAATTATAAAAAGAGTTATTTTTGAAAACATATCATCTTTAAGGATTAATTTTAAAAATGCCCCAATTAATGTATATTCTTTAATATGTTCATATTTATCTTATTCCCCATTATCATAAATTCATGTTTCAACAACCACAAGCTCACTTACAAAGGTTTTTTGTCAAGCGGAAGCTGTCTAATTTTCAAATCTAGAGCATTTATTCATGAGATGTGACTATTAAATTGAATGTTTGATACTTGCTGGCTGCCCCATTTTTGTTTGTTGCTGTGTTAGAGTTCCTGGTGTTTGCTGGATTTTTCAAGCTTTTTCCGAATCTACAATTGCTCTATTTTTGGCACTCAGATGAGCGCTCTAAAGTTCATTTGTATTGGTTTATTTTGACTACTCTGTTTGGGCTTTAGTAATTGATGAGTGTTTCAAAAAAAACAAAAACACCCCTAAGAAAAACATGTAAAAATGTTCATTGTGAGCACTTTTCTCTTGAATCTAGTAGTGGCTTTTAAATTCCTTACTATATATCTTTTGTTTTTATTGAAAGACACTGTATACTTTTTGTTGGTTTGAAGCATATGCAGGTCATCGGCGCAATACAAAAAAAATGCAGTAAAAGCACAAGCCAGCTTCTAACATAGTATATTTAAACAAAAATATTGCTGAGGCAAGAGGCAAATTATTTATTCATAAAGCTGAAAGATCACAAAGCTGGGCTGTGAAGACAGACCCTTTAAGCACCTCCACCCTCAAGCAAGACTCTGACTACATATCAATACATTGCCGGCTTTTGGGGAAGCACAGAGCTAACCTTTTATTTAGTGGAAAGTAACGACCGGCTAGTAGTGCTACTAGGACGTACACTTGACACATAAAACTTAAAACTAATGCTTCGCATTAACAACTTGTTTTATTGAGTTTCTTGCTTTCTTAAATATCCATGGCCATCCATTTTCACTGAGAGCCAAACGCACCTGTCCATCATGTCCATGTCTTCCAAAATCGTTGCATAAATGTATGCATGAATCACAGACTGAAGGACAGAACCTAAATTTGTAACCGAGTGCTCCGGCATCCTCAATCTTAAACCAACTAGTCAAAGTGTTATGACCAGGATCACCTTTAACCCCATCAGTTGTCACCCACCATTTGCCTGTCGAGAGGTCATAATCGTCAAGCTTCCACACAGTCGATGTCAGGCAGAGTCTATCCCTGATGGGAACGAACTCTATGTTTACATCAGTAGATAAGCGGACAACACCATCTTTGCCATCGGCATTTGAAAAGATCACGGGAAGACCATCGTCGTCGAATCCTCTTTGAACGACAATTTCTGGACAGCTTTGACCTGTGACCCTTCCTAGAGCTAGCCCGCCACCACCAGCACCCCATATTGCTGACACGACGTAATATTCAACCCCAGTTCGGAGTTCATCACCATCACTATCAAGCACCGGGGATTCATCAGCTCTGGCTACCCCAAAGAAATATGATTTTGATGTGAAGGCAAAGAGGAGTAAAACTACAGCTGTTGCGGTCTTCATGGTTAATTAATATGTTGCTGGATATGTGTTGATTTGGATGCCAGTTGCTTGCTTTGCTACCTCAATTTATAGAGGAAGGTAAAGGATGCCTATCTCGGTTGGAAGCCATACATTATCTTGTGGTATTCATAAATCATCCCAATTCATGAATTCCTCAAAATTTCAAAATAACACGTTTCAAACATGGAGTCGGAGTCGGGGCCCCCCTTTTTTTTTTTTTTTTTTTTTGTTTTTTCTTTCTTGTTTCTAAAGTTAAGACCACTTTCGTTTAATTGCACGAATATGGGTTAAAGACCAAAATGGAAAAATGAAATTGTGAGAAATGACCTTCGTAGTAAGGTCACTTCAAAAACGACCGTCATTATAATTTTAACTGTTTTTAGATAATTTTTTGTAAGACTTGATAAGAATACCCTTTAAACCAATTAATCTAAATGAAGGCGCGTCTCGATTTTTTTCTCCTCTCTCGCTATTTAGATAAAAATTTTAAAATTAAATCTCGATTTAACTATCCTTCCGTCCAGTTCTCCAACGCCATCAGGATATATATCTCGCCGTCTAGCTCTCCAACGCCATTGAGGTCTATATCACTAGCAAACTTTCTCATGATTCCAAAGTGCAGAGATGATATCAAGGTATTTGTTATGTGTTTTTGGGTTTATTTAGGGTTATTCATATAACGTAAAAGTTGATGGGTAAATTATATGAGTTTAGAAACTTAAATTTGGTTGGGAGTAGCAAAATCAATCAGTTTATAGACGATGCGTGAATATTTGTTAGGCATTACGTCACTGGATATTAAGGTGTGTGACTGGATATTAGGAATCGTAATCTATCTATTTGGCATCACATGATTGAATATTTGTTGAGAATTGCATGACTTGTTTGTGGCATTACGTGACTGAATATTTACATGATTGAATATTTGTTGAGTATTGCGTGACCTATTTGTAGGCATTACGTGACTTGTTTGTATGCATTGCGTGACTTTATCTACCAAATGCCGAAGGTGATTATCTACTAATTCAGCCCCCTTAATAACAAATTCTGTAAAATTAGAAGAGAATTAGCCAAAAGTTGTTTGGTAAACTGTTTAACGAAATAAATTATATAAGTTATAATTTCGGTTAAAATTACCATAAAAGATATTTATGTCATCTTCAATCATCTAATAAGCTATAATGTAATGCTTGAAGTTTATATATAATTTAAGATGTTAAAATCAAAGAAATCAATAAAGAAACGAAACAATTTTCATACTTGTATAGTAGCAATAGTATTAGATTTTGGTTGATCTAACAAGCAATCGGACCATGATGCTTAAATTCTGAAAAAAGAAGAGAAAAGAGAAAACGATGTATGTAATATTAAAATCCTTTTAAGTAGTGAATAAGAGAGAAAGCCTTTAAATAGTATCTGAATGCAGTTTTAAATTTTAGAATTTTTTTTCACTTAATCTCTGTAAGAACAAAAAAATTCTAGATTTTGATATTCTGTTGTTGAGTCTTTTATTTTTTTAGTAGATTTTGTAGAGAGAGGTAAAGGAGAGAGAAATCACGATTTACATTGGAGAATGATAATTTACAAAGGGAATGAGAGGAGAGAGAGATTGATTGAGAAAGGGGTATTTTTTGAAAAATTAATATATTTTTAAAAGAAGAGAAGAGAAAGCTCCTCCCTCGAGCTTTTCTTTAAGCTCTTTTTTAAAAAAATTTTGTTCTTAAAAAAAGCTACTTTTTATTAAGAATTTCTTGAAAAATGATGTTTAGCATAGCTTTTGCTTTTAAGAAGTCAATAAGATGAAAAAAGGCCAGGCCGAACAGGTACTTAATAACCAAATTAGCCCCCCTTAATTGCACTTATATCAGTGTAGAAAATGAAGAGTCAATGTTCATGCCTATAAATAAAGGGAACCATTAACCATTTTAATCAAATTCAATTATCTTAATCAAATCAGATAATTGTAAAATGGCCTCCAAACATCCAAGACTCGAGAGTGAGGAAGATGCTGCCTCCGAGGAGGAGGAGATGCCTTTGAGGGAGTAAGTGGAGAAAATCCTGCAAGAGATGCACGCCTTGATCGACAAGTTGGTGGCCAAGACATTTGACCTAGAGGCTGATATCCTGGCCAACAACAAGATTCTCGCTAAGATATATGAACTAGTAGATGAACTTAGGAAGTAATGAACTACGATTCATTTTTTTTGTATCATCTCTTTTTATTTCAGAAAATCTAATTAATAAAATGTTAAGAATTTTCATTGAGCACATATTTTCTTAGTTTCTTGGTTTAAGTTATATTATGTTGAATAACTTCATGAGCAAATGTTAGGCATTGCGTGACCTATTATTAGGTATTAGGAGACTGGGTTATAAGCACTACATGAATTATGCAATGCACATCTTCTGTTGAGACATTGCGTGACTGGTTTGTATGTATATGGTGACGTGTTGTTATGTATTGCATGACGTTGGATCAATACGTGGATGGTTATGTTGGCATACCGTGAGTGGATATTAGGCATTGAGTGAATTATTATCAGCTATTGCAAGACTAGTTGTGCATGACTTGTGCAATTCACCTATTGTTTTGAGGCTTTGGTTCACTAGTTTTTAGGGTTTGCGTGACTAGTTTTTATATATTGCGTGACCTGTTGTTATATATTGCGTGAAATTAGGCCATTACGTGACTGGCTATGTTGGCATAATGTGTGTGAATATCACGTATTGAGTGACTTATTATTAAGTATTAAGAGATTGGTGCTGTGTGACTTGTGCAATTCACATCTTGTTTTGAGGCTTTTGTTCATTAGTTTTTTGGCATTGCGTGACTGATTTTTATGTATTGCGTGACATTAGGCCAGTATGTGACTGATTTTGTTGTCATAATGTGAGTGGGTATAAGGCATTGAGTGACTTGTTCTTAAGTATAGTGAGATTGGCAGTGCGTGATTGACTTGTGCAATTTATCTCTTGTTTTGAGGCTTTTGGTCACTAGTTTTTAAGCATTGCGTGACTTGTTGTTATGTATTGCGTGACATTGGGCCATTACGTGACTGGTTATATTGGCATAATATGAGTGGATATTACGCATTGGGTGACTTATTATTAAGTATTGCGAGACTAGTGCTGCGTGACTTGTGCAATTCACGTCTTGTTTTAAGGCTTTTGTTCACTAGTTTTTTGGCATTGCATGAATGTGTATTAGACATTGCAACACTTATTTTCTGTTAAATTTCAGCGGCCGGCCAAATGTGACTTAGGCATTGCGTAAGTGGTTTTTATGCATTGAAGGGCAATTTTTGATAAATTGATTGATTGTGACACTTATTTCCTGTTATGTCACAACCCGAAACTCCCCTCGAGCCTGTGGCAACCACCGTGGTGCCCCGATGGGCACTCATCTCTCGGAATGCCAATCGAAACTCCGCAAGGCTTCATATCAGTTTCTCATTTCCCCCGATGAGTAACCGTTGACAAATATTATGTTCCAAAGGATTTTGAGCTATTTCCAACTTAAAACAGATAAAATAAAAGTTTTTGTCTCATAGGGGCGTTTTGGTCATTTTTCACTGAAAAATTTTGAAACCAGTTTAAAATTTAGTAAGCAAGTACTAATTGCATAATTCACAATCAAAAATAAGTTTAAGCACCTAAAACCTTTATTTAAAATGAAATTATAATTATTTAAATATAGTGAGAAGATAAAACAAAATATTCAATAAAATATTTTATTTTCTTATAAACAGTATTTTTAGAGTTATACGTAAATACTTTTTATAACATAAAAGAAAAATAATTTCATTCATACTGTGACACATTAAACCAATGCATTTAAATTAATTTAATTTAATTTACAATATCAAGCGGGCCTACGAATGACTAGAAGTGAGGAAAACGGTGAACCTACAGTTCGGAGGACGCAAGTCCAATGGAAGCCCTCGATGGAATCAGCTATCTACAGCCTACTCTGAGCCTGAAATGGGTGGAAAAGAGGGTGGTGAGATTATAAAATCTCAATGAGTAAATAAACATCATTTAAATCAGCTAAAGCCGAGTAAAATAAGACAATTAAAATATCCCATCATTTTAAATATTTCATAATTTGAAAATTAATCCCAATCCAAGTAAACGGTTGTATTTCATTTAATTTCTCATTAAGGCTTATGACTTCCATAAACATTTGGCTAATGCCATCAAATAGTACTCGATGACACCTTGATCAGAGGCGTACACTCGAGCCTACCAAGGCTGTTAAAATTTCGTATACACGTAAAACATATTCTTTTTAGTTTGAAAAACACAACCATTCCTTGGCGTTAGCTGAGTTCATCATAACGAGGTGGTTCGGCGTGACGTGAACTCTGTCCATACCTCAGGAGATACCCTATGCGCCTCTCCGACCGAGGTACATATATATATCCGGATTCCGTGCCCCTCTAATAGGCTGGTCCACAGAATCCGCCTACTGCAGCAAGCTAAACCCACCATACAATAAAATTTTGACAGCATGACAGGGCTAATATTTTAATACACAGCCTGCAAGGGTAAAATAAAACAATTCATACAATTCATAAAACACAGCCCAGCCAATCATGCCAACACAATAACAATATAACATAAGCCATCAATTTCCAATCATAAATTTATAACAGACCGATGGTCTCCAATTACTCTATTTTCAAAATCTTTATTTAATTTCAAGACAATTTATAAAATCTTTTCATGTAAACACATTCTGTTTGTAAAACACAAATATTTACCATTTAAACTCATTTTCATAAATTTTCATTAAAACTGATTAAAAACATACTTTAGATAATTAAAATGATGGTAAGGTTACTCACAGTACTAGGAGTTCGATATACTCATATTCCCGGTCTTCGGGCACAATCTCTCTACCCTTGTTAGAGGGCTCATCACATATACATCAAACATGACACGAATTTCAATAAATTGTGTCAATTTATCATAAACTATTTCAGGCTCTCTAAATCTAAATGAATGCATGCGATGGGATGCAAAATGTCTGATTAATCACCTAAATGTGATATTCAACCTAAGTCACACTATACTCGGCCTAATCGGCTAAAATCTCCAATTTAACTCCAAATCAATTCTTCTCACTTTCTACACTCCAATTATACTTAAATTACCTCAATGACTGTGAATGAGATTCAATTTATTAATCTCGGGTCAATAATCACACATGTCTATACATTAGGTAAAAATTCGAATTTTCACAGCAAAATTTCCTATTTAATTTCTAGCCTCACCAAATATCAAATATCACCCAAATATCATGAAATATCATCAATTTCAGCCACAATATCTTCCCTAGAAAATTCGGCCAATGATGGTGATGGGGGAAAATGAATTCTTTTCTTTTTGTTTTGTTTCTAAATATGCTAAACTAGCTAAAAACACTAACATAACTTAAAATCAAATCAATCCAACATCTTTCTCTCTCCATACCCATTTTGACCAGCCATGAATTCACCATGAAAACATGAAATCTAACCATGGAAAATAAGGAGAAATGCATGGGAAAGGTAGATCACAAGTCAAAATCAAGAAATTTTACCTTTGATTACTTGATTCCTTGAAATCCACCAATTTTTCTTCAATTTTCCCACCTAGGGTTCTTGTTGTTTTTTCCTTTCCTCCTTTGTTCTTCTTTGGCCGGCCATATGAATGAGAAAATGGGCTGATTTGTGTTAATTTATAAGCCAAATATTTAATGGTTATAAATATGCCACGTGTCACCATTTCATTGATCTATTTTTATTTCTTAACTATTAAGCTTTCTCTCTCCAACATATAAATTCCTTCAATTATCCATGATAAAATTGGGTAAAATTCATGTGCTGGACAAGTGTTCTGGTGGTGGAAAATTACAATTTTGCCCCTGGGGCGGTAAAATTACCAATTTAGCCATATACTCCGAAAAATGCCGGTATCACCATTTTTTTTAACTTCTCAACCTCAAATCATACTCCAATGAGTCAAATATGATCAAAATCTTTAAAAAAATTCCCATTTTGTTCTCGAGTGGCAAAATTACCATTTTACCCCTAGATAGTGAAATTTTCAGTTTGACTCCAAATTGATCCTTGAACTCCAAATCACCATATTAAACCATTCTAGGACTTTAATATTCTTAATTGCATCTTAAATTCTCTATTTGATCTAGTTCGAGGCTTAAATCAACTTTGTTGTACCTCTAAGTACAATACCGACTTTTGTAAATTTTTCGAGACTCTCCTAGCATTCAAACATGCTATCCATCACATGTATGTCATGACAAGTATTTTATAGAGTTAGGCTTGACATCTTCTCCCCTACTTGGATCAACCATATGATCCTTCTTCATGACTGATTTCGACATTCGACTAAATATTTATATTTTAATATTATTTCATTAATAAAATATTATTTTATTCTAAAAATTTATCTTGTCTCTTTGGTTCCCAAAGTTCCTTATTACGCCTCAATTCGCATCCGACCAACTTTATTTATCACCATATCAAAGTATGGGTGTTTCATGTTAAATTTCAACGGTCTGTCAAATGTCAAGCTTATGATTACATACGATGGTCATTGGGTCTATGACAGTTATAAGGGTGGTGAGACACGAGTGAGGGGTGTTGGAAGTGATTTGTCATTTTGGGCCTAGTGAAGTTGGTTGAAGAGGTTGTTGGGGTCTATTTACATAATAATGAAATTGAGCTACATGCATCACTCAATTATGCGGTAGGGATTTCTTACACAGTTATTAGGGATGATGAAGATGTAGCAAGTATTCTGCGAGATGAGAGGGCAGTTGTTGTGTTTGTGACAATTAAGGCACGAAATGCAAACGATATTCCACATGAACATGGTATCCAACATAGTAATCACCTACAACAAAATGTTAATTATTCTGACATACCACACTATGCATTTCCTAACAAACAACCATGGCAATCACGTTTGACGTATCCTCATGAGTTTGAGCAGCCCGACACACATATGAAGTGTTTGCATAATAATAGCATTGTTTAGATAGCTAGAGTAGAAGGGTTTAGGGTTTTTAGTTAAGAAGGGGAAGAAAGGGTCTAGGGAAAATGGATAATTGTGTTTTCCCTGTCACACAATATCTTATCAACTAGTCAGACATTCCATAAGTCATGCTATTGGCATATGCATACTCATGAACTCTGGAATGTAAATTGTGTAATCTTTCTAAAAAAGATATGAATAAAAAATAAACAACGTTACTCTGCATTTTGACAATTGTAAAGCCAATAGCTTCGTTTTGGTTAAAGCTAATAGCTTCATTACATTGCATTTCGACAATTGTTGCAGTATTTTAATGTTTATCTTGAGAACCTACTATGTATATTTTCGTTGTTACTATTTTGGTTAATGGCTAGGTACATAGGGTATCTTGAATCCGTCAACACTATACATATATGTTACATTGAGTTGCCAATGGCTTTTGAACAATTTGATTAAAGTAACTTTGTTTATTATTGCCAATAGCTTGAAACAAATTGTTCAAAAGCCATTAGTGTCAAGCTTAGCTCTATTATATACTTGCCATGTCATTCATATATTTGATAGCATGTTTGCATACTTGGAATGCCTTAGGGAGAGAGATTTTGATGGTGGATTTTGCTAGATTTCATGATATCTTAGTGTTTTTAGTTGTTTAATGATGTTTGGCATGAAAAACAAGCAAGAAAATCACATGCCCTTCAACAACCCACTTTGGCCGAATTTTATGGGCAACATATTGATGATGGATTTTGTTGTATTTCAAGTTATTTAGCTAGTAATTGATGATTTATGGTATCGGATATCAAAATCAGAATGAATTTCCATTACGGTGAATTAAGTCACAATTAAGCTCATTGAGGTACTTAGGTGTATTTGGAATTTTGGAAGTGAAATGAATATATTTGAAGTTGAATCGGATGTTTTGGTTAATTTAACAGTGTATAGTTTGAGTTAGGTCGAATACAAATTCAGTCCGATCATAATTGAACCCACGTAGAACACCATCTTTAAGTGATTATTCGGACAATTCTCATTCAATTTCATGCATTCATATAGAGCCTGAACTAGTTTTATAACAGTTTGGCACAAATATATTGCATTACGTGTTGTGTATTATGTATAGATGGTGAGCCCTCTGATAAGGGTAAAGATATTGTACCCGAGGACCAAGAATAGGAGTACTCCAAACTCCTGCTATAGTGAGTAACAAACTTTCATCTTAACTATCTAAAGTTGTTTCTACTTGTTTTTATGTTTTAAAGAATAATGAGTTTAAATGGTAAATTATTCTGTTTTAAAAATTGAATTGTTGGTTAAATGAAATGAGTTTTATAACTTGTTTTGAAATTGAATACTGGTTTTGGAAATTGAGTAAGTGGAGACTATATACTCGTGTTTTGATATATGGGTTGAATTGGTGGCTTATGATGATGTGATGGCATGAATGGCTGGATTTGTGTTTTGTGTTGAATATATAAACTGTTTTGTTTTGCCGTAACATAGGTTGGGTAATATCATATTAGCCATGTCATATTTCCAAAATTTTTATTGATTTGGTGGGATAATTGATTAGCTTATTGCAGTGAGCGGGTGTCTATGGATCAGCCTATTAGAGGGGTACGGTAAACCCCGTTATATTTTACCTTAGTATGAGAGGCGCGGAGGGTATCTCCTAAGGTATATTTAGAGTTCACTTCACGCCGAATCACCACATGAGGGTGAAACTCAGTCAACGTCAAGGAACGGCTACGTTTTTAAATGTAAAAACATGTTTTATGTATATATCGTTGTAACAGCCTTGGCGGACTCGGTTGGAAGCCCGGGCCAAGGTGTCTCCAAGTACGAGTTTTGGCAAGAGCCAAGTTTTAAGAGAGTCATAAGCCTTACTAATTAATTTTGATGAAATGTAATTGTTTTATATGAATTGAAATGAGTTTTGAATGTTATGAATTATATTATGATGGGATAATTTAACTGTCTCCATTTACTCAGCTTTAGATGTTATAGATGAACTTTTGCTTACTCACTGGGTTTATAAAAACTCACCCCTTCTTTTCACCCATTTCAAGCTCAGGAGAGTCTGTAGACAGCCTATTTTGTCGAGGATTGCTTTTGGATCTGCATCCTTAGAAATCGAAGGTCTACAGTCTTGCATATTTTCAATTATATCAAGGCCCACATGTCATTGTAGAATATTTTGTATACCTGGCTGCATGTGCCACTGTGTGTATGAATTTATTTTGCCTTTATGCTTCAAAAATTATTTACGCAGAGTTCTATAAATATTATTTTATAAGAAAATAAAATATTTTATTTAATATTTTTATTTAGTTTGATTTGCCACAATTTCATTTTAAATGGATGATTTAGATTACTAAAATTATTTTTAGATAAGAAATGTATGTTTTTCAATTGTAGGCTGTATTTTTACCAGGTTTCAAAATTTTCGGGTAAAAATGACCAAAATACCTTTGTATGGTAGAAATTATTTTTTTGTTTGTTTTGATTTAAAAATAGTTTATATTCCCTTAAAACATGATATTTAGTAACTATTGCTCACAGGGGAGATGTAAAACTGATGCGAGAGCCTTGCGGGGTTTCGGTTGACATTTCGGGTAATGAATGTCTATCGAGACATCGCGACGGATGTCACGGGCTGGAAGGGAGTACTGGGTCGTGACAATTGGCAACTCAATGTAACATATATGTATAGTGTTGACGACTTCAAGATACCATACGTACCTATCCATTAACCAAATACGTACCTATCCATTAACCAAAACAATTTAATTTTTAAACTTTTACCTTTTTACAATTATAAAATAAAATTTTATTATTAAATGATAATCTATAAATATATATAATGAAAATAACTTAAATATAAATCCTTCGTCTGAATGGTGTTAATTCTATAACTTCAAGATAGAAAATGATTCATATAATACAGTGACTTGAATGAATAAACCTTGAGATGCACCTTGGAGAATGCAACAAATGGTTACTACACATGAAGAGCTTGATAAAAAATCAAATAGTTGATATTGGTGGGCCTAGTGCCTTTATTGCCCTTTTTGAGTATGACCTATGATCTTAGACTAAATTCGTAATGCATAAGAACAAGATGAATTTGTGATAAAAATTTTGGGATCCGAAAAGTGAGATCAGGAATTTGAGTATGGAGACGAGGGATTGTTGAAGTATGGATTCCGAACGTATATACCGAGTCGAGATAACTTGAGAGAAGAAATTGGAAGAGGCTCACGTTACCGCCTATACAGTACATCCAGGAGCCACTAAAATGTATCATGATTTACTAGTGGCCGGAGATGAAGAAGGATGTAGCTAAATGTGTAGCCAAGTGCTTAACTTGTCAACAAGTTAAAGTTGAACATGGGAAACCCCCAAGTTTGCTACAACCCTTGCCAATTCCCAAATGGAAATGAGAACACGTGACTATGGATTTTGTGACGGGATTGCCCCGTGTTAGTGGAGGATATGATTCAATATAGGTAATAGTGGATCGATTGATCAAATCGGCTCACTTCATTCCGGTAAAAACTAGCTATGGATCAGCTAAGTATGCTAAATTTTATATTTATTGTATTGTACGATTGCATGGAGTTCCTATGACCATAGTGTCTGATCGAGGGCCATAGTTTACTAATAAGTTTTGGAGAAGTTTACACAGAGCTTTAGGCACTCGTTTAGACTTTAGTACTGCATATCATCCTCAAATGGATGGTCAGTCAGAGCGTGTGATACAAACGCTCTGTCACGACCCGGAACTCCCATCGGGCCCGTAACAACCGCCGCGACGTCCCGATAAGCACTCATTACCCTGAATGCCGATCGAAACCCCGCAAGGCTTAGCATCAACTTCCGCATCTCCCCGGTGAGCGACAGTTATTAAATCTCGCATTTCAAGAAATCATAAGTTGTTTCCAACTCAAAACAATAAAAATATTATTTTCTAGCTCACTGGGGTATTTTCGTCATTTTTTTTTTGAAATTTTGAAATCCGTAAAAATGTAATATGTAAGTGGAAACACGTATTTCATGATTTAAATTAAATTTTGAAGTCTAAAACATTCGTTTAAAGTAAAATTATAGCTATTTGAATATAATAAAAACATTAAATAAAATATTCTATTTTCTTAAAACACAATATTTTCAAAGTCTTCCTAAAATAACTTTTGTAGCGTAAGAGTAAAATAAATTTATTCATATAGTAATAAAGATAATTAAAGTATGAAATTTCGTTTACAGTGACACGTGGGCCCCCAACTAACCAAGAAGGTGTAGAGCTACGAACCCTTACTTCCTATGATGCAACTCCGAGATTAATTCTCGTCTTAATCAACTATCAACAAACTGTCTTGAGCCTGAAAAATGGATAGGAAGAGGGGTGAGATTAAATAATCCCAGTGAGTAAACAATTACCATCAAAAGCA
>NW_017234724.1:153252-165186 GCF_000208745.1 Theobroma cacao
AATATTTTATTATTTTCTTTTTTTCTAGCCATCTTTTTTACTTTCTTTTTCTACCACTCAATCCTCTTCACTTATCCATGTCTTCCATAAAATTTCTAGACTTTTCCAAAATTTTGGTGAAGCAAATTTTTAAAAATTACACTTTTGCCCCCGTAAAGTGAAAAATTACATTTTTACCTCAAAAACTGAAAAATTACCCATAGACATATTTTTTCATCCCTTATACTCATACCATTCTCCAATTTGTCAAATGTGATCTAAATTCTCTCACAATCTCAAATTTTGTCCGTAAGTGGAAAAATTACAATTTTACCCCTAGATAGTGAAAATTCTGGTTTGACTCTGAATTGATTCTCGAACTCCTAATTACCATTTTGAATCATCTCTGAACTGTGAAACTCTTAATTTCACCTTAAAATTCCTATTTGAACTAGTTCGAGGCTTAATCGACTTAATGATACCATTAGGGTCAATATCGTCTTTTAACGATTTTTTGAACTTCCTAAATATACAAACATTCTATCGAGCATGTGAATGACATTATAATTATTTTACAAAGCAGGGTTTGACACGCTCGAAGACAGGATAAGGTCAATTGTATTGGATTTGGGAACCACGTGGAATCAATAATTACCTTTAGCGAAATTCGCGTATAATAATAGCTACCAAGCTAGTATCGAAATGGATTCTTTTAGAAGCATTGTATGGACGAAAGTGCAAATCGCCCATTGGATGGTTTGAAGTGGGAGAAAGGAAATTGTTAGGTCCTGATTTGGTGCAACAAGTAACTGAGGTGGTGAGTTTAGTAAGGGAACGTCTAAGGACAGCCCAAAGTAGACAAAAGTCTTATGCAGATAATAGGCATCGTCCATTGGAGTTTCAAGTGGGAGATTTTGTATTTCTGAAGGTATCTCCCCTGAAATGAAGTAAAAGATTCAGGAAGAAAGAGAAATTGAGTCCCAGATATATTGGATTTTTTGAGATTCTGGAACGAATTGGGTCCACAGCATATCGGCTAGCCTTACCGATGGAACTAGCTCTAGTGAATCCTACATTTCATGTGTCTATGTTAAGGAAGTACATTAGGGACCCGACACATGTTATACGTTATGATTTGGTTCCATTGGATGAAGGATTAACCTACGAAAAGTAGCAGTGGCAATATTGGACCGTCAAGTAAAGCAATTGCGCTACAAGAAAATTGCCTCAGTAAAGGTCTTGTGGCAAAATTGTTTGGTGGAAGAGGCAACCTGGGAACTCGAAAAGGAGATGAAGAAGGAATAACCACACCTCTTTCATGACTAAGGTATGCATTACCAACCCACTTTATTTAAATTCGAGGACGAATTTGTTTTAAGTGGGGGAGACTGTAACGCTCTGTACCCTCATTTAGTAGACAAATAAGACCCTATCAATTTAAGTGCCATAGAGCAAGAACGGGCAAAAAGAATATTTTAGAATAAAATATTATTTTATGAATAAAATAATATTAAAACATTAATATTTTATCAATTCCGAAAATTGGTCCGAAAGAAGGGTAATATGACTAATCTGAGTGGAGGAGAGGAAGTAAGAAAGAATTTTGAAGAAAAAACGATATTAGTGGGGCTCACGCATTTTTATTGAATTAAGGTAGCTCGAGTAAGTAAATATTTAAATATTATGGTGATACCCCGTTGAAGTTCAACTTCGATATTTTGATTGTATATGTGTAAAGGAATAAAGATAGAAGGAAAATTGAATTTAAAACGTGGTGGGAGGACCTAATTGTAAAAGATAAAAGTTTGAAGGGTATTACTGTAAATAAAAAAAGTTTGAGGATTTATATGTAAATTTTAAGATTTAGAGATAAATAGGAAATTATTGGTCAAAGAAGAAAAAGTCAAAAGCATTAAACATGGGCAAGCTGCCCATGAGGAAATTGTGGGGAGAAAAGAAGAAGATAAAGATGAGAGAAAAAGACAAGTTAAGAAATAAAATAATAAAAATATATATATGATAAAATAAAAGATGAGTGGGTAGCCGCCCATGTGAGAAATGAGGGAGTCAAGAATCTATTTTAAGCTTGTCTTCGGATGTAGGGGCTGATCATGAAAAAGAAATAAAAAAGGATAAGAAGGAATCTTTGAGAAAGAATAAAGAAATGAAAAGAAAAATGGTAAAAAATGTGAAAAAAAGTGTGTGGTGGGTGGCTTGTGAAAGTGGCTTTTTGCAATGTGATTCCATCCCTCAAAACAAGTGTAAAACAAAGTCAAGGAGGCCATGAACCTTGGACAGTCCTCCCATGATGAGAGAAAAAATAAAAAACATGGGGAACCCGCCACACACGTTTCTTCACCTTTTTCACTATTTTTCCTTTCATTTCTTTATTCTTTCTCAAAGATTCTTTCTTATCCTTTTTTATTTCTTCTTCATGGCCGGCCCCTACATCCCAAGACAAGCTTAAAATAGATTTTATTATTTAAATCACATTTTTTCATTTCATTTAAATCTTACCACATGATAATATGCAACTTTTGATTTATTTACCAAACTTTGATTTATTCAGCATTAGTACCTATTTTTTTTAATTTACTCTTATGTTAAACTTATAAATTCTATGGTACGAGTATGATTTTCATATATTAACTTTTTATAAATGATAAAAAATTTGAATCTATAGTTATTCGAGAAAGACATATTCCAATTATGGTGTGGAAGCTTAAAAGGATAATTTTATTTTAAATACATGTTTAGATAACTTAAATATAAACCATTGGTTGATATAATAGTCACGTTATTTTAAAAATTGACAGTGCATTCATTGAGGATAAGGAAAAAGGACAAAGAAAATTTGGATCCAACATTATTGATGTGAGAGGTTGATAGATATATGAGTGGAAAGAAATTATTCCAATTATTATCAAACATTAATTATATGCACTCATTGATCATGAGTCTTATGACTTTGGTAAGTGAACAAGAAAACATTCTGTTGATATACATGTTGCCGCATCGTTATGGATAAAAGATTGAAGTTATCCACGTTTTTGTTATTTATTTATCTATTTTTGAAAGTAAAAAGGTCAAAAAATATTTATTTTTAGATGATAAAAATATATATATTTAATATATATATATATATATATATATATTTCAAGTAGAATATATTTTATTTGATAATATTCAATATTAGAAAAGAATATGATCCTTAAAAAAAAGTACTTTATTTCAATTTTTTTCTTAAAATTTATTTTATTTTTATACTTTTTACCTTTGTGGTTACCTGTTTAAGGGACCATTCTTATACATTTCACAAATTTTATCGTTGCTTTTCTCATTCTCTTCTCTCTTCATTATCTTTAATAGCTATAAAAATGAGTGGCGCAGATATTTTTGTTTTTGAAAGGTAAGATAGTCCAAGGACTACCACAAGGAAACCCAATCTCACTAAAGCAACACAATACAAGGTACTGAACAATCAACTAAGTGCAATAACCAAAATCAACAAAAAATCTCGACATAACCTACCAAGCCAGAAATGAGTTTATATGTCAAAGGGAGAAAACAAAACAACGAGCCATTCAACAATACCTAACCAAATCAACCTTAGCAACCCATTATAAAAATAAGAGGAAATTGTGGGAAATGACCTTCGTAGTAAGGTGACTTAAAAAATGACCGTCTCTATAATTTTAACTATTTTTAAGCCGATTTGTGGCACGACTTGACAAGAATACCCTTTAATCCAATTAATCCAAATGAAGGCGCGTCTCAGTTTCTTTCTTTCTGCTCTCCTGCCATTCAGCTTAAAATTCCAAAATTAAATCTCGATTTAGATTTAGCTATCTCTCCATCCAGCTCTCCAGCGCCATCGATGTTTATATCGGTAGCCATCTTTCTCACATCCTAAAGTGCAGAGATGACATCAAGGTATTTATTATGGGTTCTTGCGTTTATTTAGGGTTATTCATAGAACGAAAAAGTTGATGGGTAAATTATATGAGTTTGGAAACTTAAATCTGGCTGGGGGTAGCGAAATCAATCAGTTTATAGGCGATGCGTGAATATTTCTTAGGCATTAAGACACTGGATATTAGGGTTGGTGACTGGATATTAGGACTCGTAACCTGTTTATTTGGCATTAGGTGCCTGAATATTTGTTGAGCATTGCATGAGTTCTTTATAGGCATTACGTGATTGAATATATGTTGAGCATTGCGTGAGAGTTAATATGTGACTGAATATTACCTGACTGAATATTTGTTGAATATTGCGTGAGTTTTTTATAGGCATTACGTGACTGAATATTTATTAACGTTGCATGACAGGCGTTACTTGACTTAATATTACGTGACTGAATATTTGTTGAGCATTGCGTGACCTATTTGTAGGCATTGCGTGACTTTAGCTGCCTAATGCTGAAGGTGATTCTCTACTGATTATCTTCAATAACCTAATAAGCTCTAATGTAATTCTTGAAGTTTATATATAATTTCATAATTGTATAGTAGCAATAGTATTAGATTTTGGTTGGTTTACGATGATGCCTAAATTTAAAAAAAAAAAAGAAGAAAAAAGAGAAAACGATAACGAATTTCTTGGAAAAGAGAAAAGAGGTAACATTAAAATCCTTTTTGATTAGTGAAAAAGAAAGAAAACCTTTAAGCTGCTTTTTATTAAGAATTTCTCAAAAAATCGTGTTTGGCCTAGCTTTTGCTTTTAAGAGGTAGATAAGATGAAAGGGCAGGTCGAACAGGTACTTAATAACCAATTCAGCCCCCCTTCATTGCATTGATTTGGCTATAGAAAACGAAGAGTCAGCTTTCATGCCTATAAATAAAGGGAACCATTAACTATTTGAATCAAATTCAATTATTTTAATCAATCTCAGATAATTGAAAAATGACCTCCAGAGATCCAAGAGTCGAGAAGGGGAAAGAGGCAGCCTCCGAAGAGGATGAGGTGCCTTTGAGTGTGAGGGACCAATTGCACATTTTCTTGAGTGTGAGGGACCAGTTGCACATATTCCAGCCGAAGATTTAAGTCCTCATCGACAACCTAATGCAAAGGACTTTTGACCTAAAGGCTGCCATCCTGAGCAACGAAAAGATTCTCCTCGAGATAGAGTTCAAAGTAGATGAACTTATGAAGAAATGAACTACAGTTCATTTTTTTTGTATCATCTCCTTGTATTTTCGGGGGGTCTTTTTAATAAAATTTGAATAAAATTTATAGCAATTTTTATTTTCATTGAGCACATATTTTGTTGAGTTATTTTCTTCGTTTAAGTTATATTATGTTGAATAACTTTGTGAGTGGATGTTAGGCATTGGGTGACCTATTATTAGGTATTGGGAGAGTGGGTTATACGCGGCGCGTGAATTATGCTATGCATATCTTCTGTTGAGACATTGCTTGAGTGGTTTGTATGTATATGGAATAGAGTACCTATGGTGACGTGTTGTTATGTATTGAGTGACGTTGGGCCAATACGTGACTGTTTATGTTGGCATAACGTGAGTGGATATTAGGCATCGATTGACTTATTATTAGGTATTACGAGACTGGTGGTGCGTGACTAGTGCTATTCACCTCTTGTTTAGAGGCTTATTATTCATTGGGTGACTTATTCTTAGGTGTTGCGAGCATGGCTGTGCGTGACTGACTTGTGCAATTCATGTGTTGCTTTGAGGCTTTTGTTCAGTAGTTTTTTAGGCAGTGCGTGACTGGTTTTTATATATTGTGTTACCTATTGTAGCAAGAGTTGTGGTGCGTGACTTGTGCAATTCATGTGTTGTTTTGAGGTTTTTGTTTAGTAGTTTTTAGGCTTGCGCATATGTATGGAGTCTGACCGTGGATTACATGTGCAATTCACCTCTTGTTTTTTAGGTGGTAGCGCTTTTTCTCTACTTCGCCCATAAAAAGAGGTTTGAAACCCCTCAACAAGTAATCCATGGTTAGACTCCACACATATGTGCCCTATGGGAATGCATTCCACTCGTTGATGTTCTCGACTAGCGACAACAACCATGGAACCACAGATTGTCTGTAGTCTTGATCGAATAAAACATCGGTCGCGATCAAGATGAGGGCCATCTTGCTCGCATCTCCCTCTTGCTGAAACTGCCTTCCCTTGAACGTATCTAAAACCTATTGGATCTTCACCTCCTTCCTCGATCCCTAATATCTTAGGTGAATTTCTGAAACAGAATAATTAATCCAAGTGTGAAGCATGGATTATTAAGTAAATTAACATATATACATTAAAGCATTACAGTTGACCCAAAATAATACAGAATGAACCCATGCAGATAAATTTCATGCAGTTATGACACTCGTGCAATTTCCTACAACAATAGCCACACAATGCCTAATCAATTAGTCACGCAATTACTAACATTAAATCACGCAATTCTAAGAACAACTAATCGAATCACGCACATACTAACTGATAACATAGAAACCAGTCACGCAATGATCTATCAATCAGTCAAGCTAAGTTGAACCTTTTTTCAATCACGCAACCCCAACATGACCCCATGCCAAAATCCACTCACGTAAAAGGTGCCAACCATCTAAGCACGCCCTCACTCACGCAATATCCAAACTGTCAAACCCTGTTTTATAAAATAATTACGACGTCATTTACATGCTCAATAGAATATTTGCATGTTTAGGAAATTCGAGGAATCGTTAAAAGATGATATTGCCCCTAATGGTACCATTAAGTTGATTAAGCCTCGAACTAGTTCAAATAAGAATTTTGAGGTGAAATTAAGAATTTCACAGTTCAGGGATGACTCAAAATGGTAATTCGGAGTTCGAGGATCAATTTGGAGTCAAACCGAAATTTTCACTATCTAGGGGCAAAATGGTCATTTGCCACTTGGGGACAAAATGGAAATTTTTAGAAAAGATTTTTTTTGGCCCCATTTAACTTATTGGAGTATGATTTGAATATTGGAGTATAATTTGAGGGTTTGACAGTAAAAAAGTTTAATTTCAGTGATTTTTGGAGTGTAAGGGCAAAATCTTAATTTTTCCACCTGTGAACAAAATTTGAGATTTTGAGAGAATTTAGATCACATTTGACAAATTGAAGAATGGTATGAGTATAAGGGATGAAAAATATGCCAATGGGTAATTTTTCAATTTTTGGGGCAAAAATGTAATTTTTGACTTTATGGGGGAAAAAGTGTAAATTTCAAAAATTACTCCACCAAGACTTTGGATAAGTCTGAGAATTTTATCTAAGCTATGGATATGTGGGACAAGTGTATGGTGAAAATATGGAAACAAATGGATGGCTAGAATTTAAGAAATTAATAAAACAAAAAAATGAATAAAATAATATTATATTATTTTAGCCTTTAAACATGTCAAAATTCCAGAATTCTCATCTTCTTCAAGCTGTCCAAACCAGGAGAAAAAAGGGGGAAAAGAAATAAGAACCCTAGCTGAAAAATTTGGGGAAAATCAAGAGAAATCAAGAAATCAAGCATTAAAAAGGTAAATTTCATTGATTTTCCTTGTGATTTTCACTACCCATGCATTTTTTTCTCATTTCCATGCAAAATTAGAAAGTGGGTATGGACACCCATGCTGGCCAAACCTCCATGGAAGAGTTTTGAGCTTGAGTTTTGGTTGATTTTAATTGAATTAAGTGATTTTAGTTAGGTTATATTGAAATATAGCAAAAATAAGCTAGAGAAATAATTTTCTCCCATTGAAACCCATTATGCCGAATTTTATAGGGGAATATTGGCTACTGATCTTGATGTTTATTTGAGGAATTATGATGAATAATGATGAATTATGAGCCTAGAAAAATAATGGAAATTTTCGGAGCAAAAATACGAATTTTTACCCACTAGGGGTATTTTCATAATTTGCTATCGGGACTGATAATTTGCACCACACTGAGGGAGTTTAAGTCAATTTGGGTGCAATTGAGGTATAGAAATTGAAAAAAATTAATTTGGAGTTTAAACAGACGCGTATATCGATTTATCGAATAAAAGATCGAAATAGGCTAACATCTTGTTTAGGCAAAATTTAGACATTTTGCACTTCATATCATGCAGTAGTAGTATAAATTAGTTTATTTTGGTTTAGTACCAAAGTAGTAAACCTTTTAATTGTACAATTTGTCAAGGTGGTGAATCCTCTAGCAAGGGCAAAGAAATCGCACCCGAGGAGTAATAGTTGGAGTACCCGAATTTAGTTTTCGAAAATTGTGAGTAAACTTATTATCGTCTTAATTATCTAGAGTAGTTTTATACAATTGTGTGATTTTATGAAAAATGGGTTTAAATGGTAAATTGCTATGTTTTAAGAGAAATTGTGATTTTATAAAATGATTTTATAAATTTTCTAGAAAATTGAATACTGGTTTTGAAAATAGAGTAATTGGAGACTGCTTGCTTGTATTGTAAATTTATGGTTTTAAATTATATGGCTTATGACAATAAATGATCATGAATGGCTAAACTGATTTTGGTGTTAGAATTATTTGTACTATGTATTTAGCCTTGAGAGGCTAGGTTGCGATAAATTACCATGTCATGCAGAAAAAGATTTTATAAATCAGGTGGTAGATAAAAGATTAGCTACTGCAGTGGTGGGGGGTTCCGTGGGCCAGCCTGTTAAAGGGGCACGGTAAACTCCTTTATATTCTCACCTCGGTCGTAGAGGCGCGTAGGGTATCTCCTGAGGTGGGCTTTTTGAGTGCACTTCACGTGGACCATCGTGTGAGAGTGAGACTCAGCCAACGCCAAGGAACGGCTATGTTTCAAAATAAAAATATGATTTATGCAAAATATGAATTTTAATAGCCTTGGCGGACTCAGTTGGATACCCTTGGTCCAGGTGTCTCCGAGTACAGGATTTGGCATGAGCCAAGTTTTGAGTAATTCACGAGCCATATTGATTATTTGGTTGAAATGAATATTCGTGATGTGAAAAATTTGCTGAAGTTAATTATTTTTAATTGTCTCAATTTACTCGCCTTTAGATAGTTTAGATGGTGTTTGTTTACTCACTGGGATTTTATAATCTCACCACCCTCAATTCCCCACATTTCAGGCTCGGGATAGCCGGTAGATAGCCGATTGCATCAAGGACTTCAGTTAGCCTTGCATTGTCAAAATTATAGGTCCATAGACTCGCATCTTATTGATTAGTTGGGGGCCCACGTGTCATTGTAAAAGTAATTTTATACTTTAGTTATTTGATTTAAAATATGTATGAACATATTTAGCTTTTACACCATGTTTTTGGCGAGTTTCAGTATTGTCAAAGAAAAATGACGAAAATGCCCCTATGAGCCAAAAAATAATATTTTATTGTTTTGATTTGGAAACGACTTATGATTTCTTGAAATGCAAGATTTAATAACTGTCGCTCACCGGGGAGATGCGAAAGCTGATACTAAACCTTGCGGGGTTCCGATTGGCATTCGGGGTAATGAGTGCCTATCGAGATGTCGCGACAATTGTCACGGGCCCGATGGGAGTTCCGAGTCGTGACACAAACCCTCAACCGAATTCCTAACACATACATATCAACCAGTCATGCATGGCCGATCACTTTTCCACCCCTAAACACCAACAATACCACCTTCATGTTTATATTCAAAAATTTCAAACAACAAAAATATCAATATGAATGTGCAATATGTATAGGTTTATGCTCAAAAACCTTAACCCTAAACATGAACAATAACCATTCTGTCAAAAACCTCCACATGGTTGAAAATAAAATAAAAAAATTCATAAAAAAATATTATACCTTTCTCACCGTAATGTCAACTTCCTCACACTGCTCAATATGTGAACTACCTTTGTGCAAATAATAACCACTCCAAAAGGCTCCTACCACTGCCAAAATGCTCAAAAGTTGTGCTATCGAGGAGTGCTTTTGCAGACTTACTTATGAGGATATGTACGATCTCTCGATGAAACCGAAGAGTTGTGGTCCACATAAAGGACACACTTGACCCGTTAATAGGTTTTGGGTTGAGGCGCGGAGCCTAGTGAATGGGTCGGTTTCATTAAGAATAATTTTGTCTATTTTTTTTTTCTCTTGGTTAAAAACAGATAAATTATAAAGATGATCATTCTCAAAAATGCCTTATACCTAAGGCCCATTTAAGAAAAGGACTCTAAAAACAAAGTCTGAAAAAGCATAACTTTAATTAAACTTAATAGAATTATGATCATCATCACCCATACAATGAATGGACAGCAATTCTTTCTTGCTCCCTTAGAACACCCTATTTGACCAAAAGATCAACTTCACCGTTAGGACTTCTAAGCACATATCTGAACTTCACATTATTAATTTGAATTTTAAACTTTTCAATTGCTAAAATATGAAACCTAAACTTCTCATTTTTAATGGGATCTTCAAGAAATTTTGGCTCAATTTCTGGACTATTTTTTGAACCTAGAAGCATGATTTTGTTACATTCCTAAGCTTTATTGAACCTTATTGCTATAACATTAAGTACAAATTATATAAATTATAATTTATAGATACAACTAAATTGAAATTTTTTAAATATAAATTGATTAATTATTTTAAAGATAAGTTTAGAACTTTTCACATTATTGCATCAGGAAAACGTCATATCGTATTTGTTGACTCATGATGTGCCTATGAAAAGCAACGAGTGAAACACAATCCTTTCATTTCATTAAAATCTTACCATGTGATAATATGCGGCCTTTGATTTATTTTCCAAACTTTGATTTATTCAACATTATTACCTTTTCTTTAATTTACTCTTATGTTAAACCTTTAAATTCTGTGGTACGAGTAGGATTTTCATATATTAACTTTTCAGAAATGATAAAAATTTAAATATGTAGTTATTCGAGCAAGACATATTTCAATTATGGTGTGGCAGCGATTCAAAAAAAAATTTATGGTGTGGCAGCTTAAGGGAATAATTTTATTTTAAATACATGTTTAGATGTTTGCCTAGTGTATTATAGTCAATTATTTTCAATATAATGTTTTAATTTGTTTGAAAGTTTTGTTATTATAATCTTTTATTACATGACTGATATTTATTAATCTATTAACATGTTTTATAATTAGGTTTGTCTTTTATGCATTGTCATATATGAATTCTATACATTATAAGTGAATTAAATTATATCACCTCATTTATAAACAAATTCAAAATTGAAAAATCTCAAAAACAAATATTTAAAATTTTAAAAATATTTATTTTGAAATTTTTTTAAACTTTTATCTTTTTACATTTATAAAATAAAATTTTATAATTAAATGATAATCCGAAGACCGGTAAGAATTCTTGTGTCATGTGTAACTTTTTTGGAACGAGAGGCTGAAGTATAAATTGAAGGATTGGAGTGGGACAAAAGAAACGGGCGGAAAACCAACACTGCATTCATTGAGGCTTAGGGAAAAAGACAAAGAAAATTTGGTCCAACATTATTTGATGTGATGAGTTGATGGATACATGAATGGAAAGAAATTAGGCACACATTGATCATGAGTCTCATGACTTTAGTAAGTGAACAAGGGTATATGAATGTGATGTTTGTGCTGTCGCATGTTATGGATAAAAGATTTAAGTTATCCTGATTTTATTATTTATTTATCTGCTTTTGAAGATAAAAAGATAGAAATAAAGGTAGAATATCTTAATTTGTTAAATTTTAGTTAAAATTTTAAATGAATTTATTAATTTTTGAAATGAATATTTTATCTCAAAAATGAAAATACTATTAACAATTAAAAAAATAAAATATTTTTTATCAATTTTAAAAATTATTATTATATTTTAAAAAAATTTAAAAAAAAAGCACAAATCTCCCAAGAAAGAGGAGCATCGATTGGTGCTCCCCTCCTAGGAGAGCTTCATAGCTTCCCATTTGAGGAGGTTTTTTCTTTTATAATTTATAAAAAAATTAAAAAATT
>NW_017234724.1:165491-168879 GCF_000208745.1 Theobroma cacao
AAGTTTAACTGTTTGATTATATATCCATATAATTACAATAATAAATCGTTTTAAAGGTGATATATTCAAAATTTTAATAAAATATATTGTGTTTCATTTATAAAGTGGGATTAGTAACATGCTGTTGTTGAGTTCATTTGAATTATAAACAGGCCCTTAAAATGATTAATAATTTCTTTTGGAGAAAATGAAGGTAAATTAAAATTTATATTTATTAAAAGAATAAAGAATTAGCATCTAAAAAATAAAAGCAATATAAGAAGATAGTATTAGCTAGAAAAAAAAGTGTATTGATCAAAATTATATTTTTAATTTATATTATTCCTTTTGCTTTGTTGATTATTTACGTCCACTATTCATTCTAGGCCTAGTAATTTATATTTTAATGTCTTTATTGTGTCGATACGATTAACACATGAAATATGATAAGGTTAAATACGAATACAACACAAATAATTATTTGTATTAGCATTTGAAACACGTACACGGATATATTTAATAACTGTATAATACAACACGACATGACTCTCATGTTTATAAATCCTGTTAAGATTTTTTATACAACACAACAAGATTAATAAATACGATTAACATAATTTTTCCTAACAAGTTTAATATGATTAACTTAAAATATTTACAATTAAATATAATTTTAGTATTAAAATTTAAAATCAATAATTATAAAAAAATTATAACAAAATAATAATAACATCAAATATAATAAAATTTAACAAAAATAACATACATAAAATTCATAATCATATTAATAAAATCTATCATTAATACTAAACATGTAATTTACACACGTTTAAACACGATAATACGATTACTATAATTAATTAAACGTGTTTAAATATATTTTAAACGAATTAATCATATTTGACATGATTAAGATACAAAATTTAATATCATATCTTTTTGTATCATGTTATCATATTATATCTAAAATTCTCATATCTAATCTATTCTCACAAAATTAATAAATTATAAGCAATACGGACAATATTTTTTGTCCATACGTTTATCTTATCTTGTATCTCAATTGCCTCTCACTATTATCGTTGCAAAACTTGTGCATTTATTGACGAACCTGTCAAAGACCAATGATGACAAAACAAAATTGACAAGACCTTATGTTACCTGCCACGTATGATATATTTTTCTAATTTTATTTGATATTTTATCCATATTTATACTATACATTTCATACTTACGTCAAGTACACATTATAAAAATAAATCAAATAATAAATTTTAGGTCATAAATAAAATTAAAAATTAAACAATAAATTAGGATTAAACGAAGTGGGATAAAAATAAAAAATTGGTAAAAAATAAATTTACCAAGCTTTATCTTCTCTTTTAATTATTTTATATTCAAAAATAAAAAATTGATAGATAGTAACAGGGCGTCTCAAATAAAGAAGTCAGGTTGCTGTCCAGAGCTAAATGCAATGATACAAAGGCATCTGCTTCTCCTTTAATGGTACTAGCGCGTGGTCACAAGCTCTTTTAACATTTTCTGACTTAAGATTTTCGTCCGTATGTCTATTATTGCTATCGATTTTGGTCTTCATCTCATAACCATGCAATTGAATGAATAACTTAAAAAAAAAAAAGCAAAAAAAGGTGGCCCAACCTTGAGATGAATTATGAATATGACACGATGATGCATGGCTTCCAACCTCTATGAAAAAAAGGTGCGTGAAGGGTGTGTCTTCACAGCCCAGCTTTGTAGTCTTTCAGCTTTATGAATAAATAATTTGCCTCTTGCCTCTGCAACATTTATGCATATACGATGTTATAAGCTGGCTTCTGCTTTTACTACCATTATTTTAATATTGCTCTGACGACTTCCATATGATGCAATCAACAAGAGAAAATTGCTCACAACGAACTTTTTTTCATGTTTTTAATACAAATGTTTTTCTTAGGGGTCTTTATTGTCACGACCCGGAACTCTTATTGGGCCCGTGACAATCGCTACGACGTCTCGATAAGCACTCATTACCCCGAATGCCGATCGAAATTCCACAAGACTTAGTATCAACTTCCGCATCTCCCCTGTGAGCGACAGTTATTAAATCTCGCATTTCAAGAAATCATAAGTTGTTTCCAACTCAAAACAATAAAATATTATTTTCTAGCTCACAAGGGCATTTTCGTTATTTTTTTTTAAATTTCGAAATCCGTAAAAATGTAATATGTAAGTGGAAACACATATTTCATGATTTAAATTAAATTTTGAAGTCTAAAACATTCGTTTAAAGTAAAATTATAGCTATTTGAATATAATAAAAACATTAAATAAAATATTCTATTTTCTTAAAACACAATATTTTCAAAGTCTTCCTAAAATAACTTTTGTAGCGTAAGAGTAAAATAAATTTATTCATATAGTAATAAAGATAACTAAAGTATGAAATTTCATTTACAGTGACACGTGAGCCCCCAACTAACCAAGAAGGTGTAGAGCTACGAACCCTTACTTCCTATGATGCAACTCCGAGATTAATTCTCGTCTTAATTAACTATCAACAAACTGTCCTGAGCTTGAAAAATGGATAGGGAGAGGGGTGAGATTATGATTACATAATCCCAGTGAGTAAATAATTACCATCAAAAGTATCTAAAGCCGAGTAGATGGAGACAATATAAAAATGTTATATCTCAATAATGTTTATAACACAAATTTCATTTCAATCTATACCAAACAATTTCTTTTCATCAAAATTTTTCGGCTTATGAATTTCTTAAACTTGGCCCCTGCCATAATCATTCTCGTAGGTACCTTCGTCAAGGTATCCCACTGAGACCGCCAAGGCTGTTCAATGACCCATACCTATAAACATGTTTTCACATCTAACACACAGCCGTTCCTTGGCGTTGGCTGAGTCTCACTCTCACGTGGTGGCCCGAACGTGAGGTGCACTCAAATCATACCTCAGGAGATATTTCACCCAACATCTCCCCCCGGAGGTAAGTATATAATTGAGTTACCGTGCCCCTCTCATAGGCAGTCCACGGAAACCCCCACCACTGCAGTGACCGTGAGGTGCATTCAAATCTTACCTCAAGAGATACTTCATCCAGCATCTCCCTCCGGAGGTAAATATATAATTGGGTTACCGTGCCTCTATCATAGGCAGTCCACGGAAACCCCCACCACTGCAATAACCATTTAATATACCACCAGACCCATAAAAATTCTAGTAGCATAATATGGCGAATAAAATGTAATTCAGTCTACCGAGACCAATCCAAAACTATTCATATATTTCATGCCAACCCCAAAAATTTAGCCATCATGCTACCATAGTGTCATAAGCCCCAATTTCAATAACATATAAAATCATAAATTTCAACACAGTCTCCATATACTCAATTTT
>NW_017234724.1:170033-177009 GCF_000208745.1 Theobroma cacao
AATTTTCAAGCCTTTTAATAGGCTTAATAAAATATTATTATTTTATTTACCTTTTGAATATTTTATTATTTTATTTTTTTCTAGCCATCTTTTTGACTTTCTTTTTCTACCACTCAATCCTCTTCACTTATCCATGTCTTCCATGAAATTTCTAGACTTTTCCAAAGTTTTGGTGGAGTAAAATTTTAAAAATTACACTTTTGCCCTCGTAAAGTGAAAAATTACATTTTTACCCTCAAAACTGAAAAAATTCCCCATAGACATATTTTTCATCCCTTATACTCATGTCATTCTCCAATTTGTCAAATGTAATCTAAATTCTCTCAAAATCTCAAATTTTGTCCGCGATTGGAAAAATTACGATTTTGTCCCTACACTCCAAAAATCACCGGAATTAAACTTTTTCACTTCTAAACCTCAAATCATATTCCAATACTCAAATCATACTCCAATAAGTCAAATGGGGCCAAAAAAAATCTTTTCTAAAAATTTTCATTTTGTCCCCAAGTGGCAAATGATCATTTTACCCTTGAATAGTGAAAATTTCGGTTTGAATCCAAATTGATC
This sequence comes from Theobroma cacao, assembly GCF_000208745.1. Lineage (NCBI taxonomy): Eukaryota > Viridiplantae > Streptophyta > Magnoliopsida > Malvales > Malvaceae > Theobroma > Theobroma cacao. The sequence continues at coordinate 170,601 of NW_017234724.1, forward strand.
ATTGAACTCCGAATTACCATTTTGAGTCATCCCTGAACTGTGAAACTCTTAATTTCACCTTAATATTTTTATTTGAATTAGTTCGAGAATTAATCGACTTAATGATACCATTAGGGGCAATATCGTCTTTTAACGATTCCTCGAACTTCCTAAATATACAAATATTCTATCGAGCATGTGAATGACATTATGATTATTTTACAAAGCAGGGTTTGACATTTATTATAAGAAAATAAATTAAACTTTACATATAAATTTATGCAACTATAAAGAGTACTTCTCATCGTAATTATGAACTAATATAATATATATTTTTCCATCATTGATAACTCATTCTGATGTGAAAGTATAATTTAGTTAAATATCAACTTTATCATAATATTCTTTTAGTTAAATTCCACGTACATTTCTTGTGATATAATCTTTTCTCACATAATACCATGAGGTTAGTTTTTTTTCATATAAATTTGCTGTTTTAGTTGTTTTCTCAAAATGGATGATAATGTTAAAGTTTCAATTCATTTTTTCTATAAACAGACAATAATAACCTTTATTTTAATTTTTTTATATTTTATTTCTTTAATTAAAAATTATTTCAACTTTTGATTTTTTTTCCTTTTTCTCTCACATTCTCATTGTTCGAATCAGGAAAGAGATTTTTTCTTCTTTAAATTTCAAACAGTTCAAAAGATTTAATATTTATTTTTGTTTTCAAATTTTCCTCTCTCATTTTGTTTTCATTTTTTCTGTTCATTTTTTCTGGAGCAAGTCATGATGTTCAACTCCATTGTCCCCGTCAAGCTTTTATCCTCTTCAGATCATTTCCGTCGATGAATAAGACGAAAAAAAAATTATAGAATTATTTATATAGAGAGCCACAAAAGGAGTTGCAAAAAGTGACACATTTTTCTCGTGTGCCCCTCCATTCTCGGCCTATGCATGTTGAACGAAAAGGAAAATGTAGAACAATATAGATTTGGAGTTAGAATTAGAATACAAACTTTATCAAAATTTTGTAATATTTGTATGAATTGTATTCTTTATGGGACTTAAAATAATGACACTGAAAATATTGATAAAAAAAATATTTCTTCTCTTTATATGATTCCATTCTTAGACCAACTATGAAGCAACTGAAAAAAATTTCTTGGAATATTTTTTAATTAAATAAAGAAAATAAAAAAGGATTAAAACAAAAGATATTATTGTCTGTTTATAAAAAAACTAACTGAAACTTTAACACTGTTGCCCCTTTGGGAATAGAATTAAAACACAAAAGTTTATAAGAAAAAAAAAATAATCTGAAGGTGCTGTGAGAGAAAAAAAACTATACCATAAGTGGTGAGTAAAGAGTTTACTCTATTTTATTATTAAAAAAATATAAAAGTGATAAATTACATTTATATACAGTTTAGATTATAATTATAAGTGTATTAAATTTAAATTTTAAATGAAAACCTTGTTCGATTTAAATTCAAGAACAAATGCCTTTTCTTTTCAACAAAATTTCAAGAATTTTCACACTATTGCACTAGAAAAATATTGTAAAGTCCGACTTTATAAAATACTTGTCATGACATACATGTGATGATAGCATGATTGCATGCTAGGAGAGTCTCGAAAAATTTATAAAAGTAGGTATTGTACCTAGAGGTACAACAAAGTTGATTTAAGCCTCGAACTAGATCAAATAGAGAATTTGAGATGAAATTAAGGATATTAAAGTATCAGAATGGTTTAATATGGTGATTTGGAGTTCGAGGATCAATTTGGAGTCAAACGAAATTTTCACTATCCAGGGGCAAAATGGTCATTTGCCACCTGGGGACAAAATGAGAATTTTTAGAAAAGCTTTTTTGACCCCATTTGACTTATTAGAGTATGATTTGAGTATTGGAGTATGATTTGAGGTTAAGAAGTGAAAAAAAAATTTAATTCTTGTATTTTTCAGAGCATAGGGGTAAAATGGTAATTTTACCACTTCAGTGGCAAAATTGTAATTTTACACCACCATGACATTTGTCAAGCTCCACAATTCTACCTCTTATTATTTTATGCTATGGATAAATATTAGAGCATTTGTGGTGGTGAGAAAAGGCTTAAAAATTAAGTTAAAACAAGTGGACCAATAAAAAGGTGACATGTGTCAAAATTTTAATATTTTTATATTGCCATTTAAAAACCAGCCCACACTCTTCCACTCAGCATTTCAAGGCCGACCAGCACCTGCAGAAAAGAGAAGAAAAGAAAAGAAAAACCCTAGGGAGGAAAAACTAAGGAAAATTTGTTGAATTTTCAAGAAATTGGTGACTAAAGGTAAGATTTTTAATATTAAGCTTGAAATTCATCTTGCCCATGCATTCTTTTCCATTTTCCATGAATTAAATTCAAGTTTTCATGAGGGGCAATATGCTGGCCAGATTTGGAGAGAGAAAGTTGGTGATGAATTTAGTTGAATTTGAAGGTAACTTAGTGTTTTTAGGTGTTTAGTAACATTTAGTATGAAAATTAAGCAAGAAATCCACATGCCCATTATAGAACCTATCTTGGCTGAATTTTATGGGTGAGGATTGATGATGAATTTGGTTGTTTTTCATGCCATTTAGATGTATTTGGTGCTTAGGAATACCGAAAATCGAAAACGGGTACCGAAAAATTTTACTCCCGTTGTTGGCAATTTGCACCATAATGAGGGATATTTTGGTAATTGCACTTAGAATAGACTTGTAGTGAAGTTTGTGGAATTTTGGGGAGTACTGGAAGTGCAATAAATTAATTGGAATCGAATTGGACGTTTAGACCGATTAAATAGTGCATAGTGCGCGATAGGCCGAACACCTCCCATTTCATTGCATGCATTCATATAGAACATAGAATAGTTTTGTAACGATTTAGCATAAGTATATTAAATTTCCCGTTGCACATTATGTATAGGTGGTGAGCCCTCGGATAAGGGCAAAGGTATTGCACCCGAGGATCAAGAATAGGAGTGTTGTAAATTCCCGTCAAAGTGAGTAACCACTGTTCATCTTATCTATCTAGAGTATTTTTACAATCGTTTTTATGATTTTAAGAATATTGAACCTAAATGAATTTTATGTTTTATGACTAATAATCGATTTAAGGAATAAGGTTTATGACTTATTTTACAATTCAATAATGTTTCTGAAAATGTGAGTATGTGGAGACCAACCTTTGATGTTGCTTATATATTTAAGTTTACGTACCTATGTTTGGAGTTGATGATTTATGAACTGATACGTGATGACATATGTGGCTGGGATTTTGGGTTGTGAAATATATAAACTGTTTGTTTTCCTTTGACAGGCTGGGTAGTATTATGTTAGCCACGTTATGCTGTCAAAATTTTATTGATTGGTGGGTTATTTAATTAGCCACTGCAGTAGGCGGGTTTCCGTGGACCAGCCTATTAGAGGGGCACGGTAAACCCCGTTATATTTACCTTAGTAAGAGAGGCGCGAAGGATATCTCCTAAGGTACGATAGAGTTCACTTCACGCCGAACCACCACTTGAGGATGAACTCTGCCAACGCCAAGGGATGGCTAAACTATGTTTTTATGAGTAGTTGTTAACTTAATAACCTTGGCGGACTCGGTTGAATGCCTCGGCCAAGGTATCACCGAGTATGATTTTTGGCATGAGCCAAGTTTTTAAGAAAATCATAAGTCGTGATGTGTATTATAATGAAATGTGTTGTTTTATATGATTTGAAACAAGTACAAAATGTTATGGATTATGGTATGATGAAAAGTTAACTGTCTCCATTTTCTCGGCTTGAGATGTTAATGACGGACTTTGTTTACTCACTGAATTTATGAAAACTCACCCTTTCTTTTTTAACCATTTCAAGTTCAAGATAATTTGTAGGCAATCGATTTCATCAAGGATTTCTTTTGGACTTACTTCCTTGGAAATCGTAAGTCTACATTCTTGCACACTTTTGGTTATCTCGGGGTCCATATGCCACTGTAAGATAATTTTGAATACCTGGTTTACTGTATTACTATGTGTATGAATTTATTTTGTTCTCAAGCTACATAAATTATTTATGCATAGTTCTATAAAAATTGTTTTATAAGAAAATGGAATATATTATCGAATATTTTTATTTAGTCTAATTAGTCAACTTTTCACTCCAAATGGATGATTTAGATTGCAAAAATTTATTTTAATCAGAAATGGATATCTTTCTACCATACGTTGTATTTTTATCAGGTTTCGAAATTTTCAGGTAAAAATGACCAAAATACCCCTGTGTGGTCAAAATTTTATTTTGACTGTTTTCGATCTAAAATAATTTATATTCTCTTAAAACTCGATATTTAGTGACTATTGCTCACAGGGGAAGTGGAAAACTGATGCAAGGGCCTTGCGAGGTTTCGATTGACATACCGAGTAATGAATGATTACCGAGACTTCGCGACGGTTGTCACAGGCTCGAAGGGAGTGCCGGGTCGTGACAAATATCATGTCCTATTTTGTAGACTCATGATGTTCATTTAAAAGCAATTGCTGAGACCAATATCGCCTATCCATTCAAAATTTATTACATATGTTAATCAATTTTCATTTATTTACTTATGAGATTTTGTCTTTATGTCTATGATGAAACTGTGACAGATTTGACAAAGGTTAGTGAATTTATTTTAGTTGATCAATTATAATGGGATGAGAGGAAAATTAGAGAATGCTTTCCACCATATGAAAGCTCTCTTATTTTAACACTACCTTTGAGCATAAGGCGTCTAGAGGACAAAATAATTTGGCATAATAGCAAAGATGGGGAGTACTCGGTTAAATTGGGTCACCGATTGTTATGCACAACTTTAGACACAACTAATTTTATATTTTTATGAGTTTTTATTATTTTGTTATTTTATTTTTAGTTAATCTCAACCCCAATGTAAAGTTAGGTTTGGAACTTTAGTCTGTGGCTCAAAAACAGACCCAGAAAATAGTAAAATTAAAATTCCAGATCAAACAAACTAAACAATATTAAAAGCAATAATTAATGATTAAAACTTACTAAACTTCAGAGTCTGGAAGCATAAAGAACAACAAAATAAAATAAAAGAAAAAAGACTAGCTCAGCCTTGCCAAAGACACCCTTGTTGTACCAAACGCGAAAATTCAAGTCTAACAATGGCCTCACGATGCTGGGGATAATAGGTGGTTGCATCCCCAACACCAAAAAGGAGATATAAAGCTGCCTCTTCTCAACTTAATAGGGTAGCTGGAATTTCAAAAAAAAAGAAACCTTGGAAAGAAAAAATCGTAGATTTGAGCCTAGCCAAAAACCCTAAAAATTTGAAAAAACCCTAGAACAAAAACCCTAGAAATCCTTACTACAAATCCTAGGTAACCTAGAGCCAAAAATGTTAGCTTTCCTATTCTACCAACCTACCAGCAGCCAATAACCACAAAAAATAAAAAAATAAAAACCAAAAAACCTACGAAACAAATAAAAGGCAACCGAAGGGGAAAGATTTCTTTTTTCTTTCTTTCTCACAGATATAGGGGTGAGATTTGGAGTTCTTGGGGTTTAGATTGAAAAAAGGAGATGAGGTTTAGAGGGTTTTGGGTTGAACTAAGGTTTGGGGTTTAGTTTCACAAGTTGTGAAGGAGAGTGACGAAAGGGAGTTTTTTGTTGAGAGAAATGAAAAAAGGACATTTTTTAGAGAGAGGGAGGCCGACCAGCGACTAGAGAGAGAAAGAAGATGGGGAAATGAAGGAAGGAGCTGAAAAGAAGGCTTTTATACATTGGATCAGAGCATAAAATGGTATTGTTTTGGTGAGGACGTTTTGGCAACTAAAAAGCTTGAAACATCACCGTTTCGGAGGAAGATGGTTGAGTTCTTAAAGCAGCCTTGCGGGCTTCCTATTGGTCCTGTCTTCCTTGGGCTAACTCAAGCTTTGGTTAAGCAGTAGATCCTTGGTTTATTGGGTGTTTTGTTTTGGGTATTTGTGTTGATTGGTTTCATTTAGAAAGTTCTTAATATAGTTGTCACGACCCGGAACTCCCCATCGAGCCCGTGACAACCGCCGCGAAGCCTCACAAACATTCTTCACCCCGAATGTCCCGATCGAAACCTCGCAAGGCTCCCGTATCAGCTTTCGCACTTCCCCGTGAGCAATAGTTATCAAATAATCAAAATACGAAGGATTACAAATCGTTTCCAAATCATAACATAACATGTTTTTTTTTTTTTGGCTCACAGGGACATTTTCGTCATTTTTGTCGAAAAACCTCCAAACTTGCTAAAAATGTAGTAGGTAAGCCGAAAATATATATTTAATGATTTAAAAACAAATTGAGTATTTAAAACGTTCATTTGAAGTGAAAATTTGACCATTTGAATATAATAAAAATATTCCATAAAATATTCT